>NC_055974.1:6740818-6753318 GCF_018492685.1 Alosa sapidissima
AGTGAACAGTAATCCAGCACAACTGAAATGCCCCTCACAGGCAGCTGAGGCAGGCAGGCCAATGTTGAGTTGCAAACAGTTTTTTTAGATTTGGAAACGAGCAGAAGGTTCAGCACATTAAAGGGCGTAAGTATAGGGCCCCAATGGAGGAGAGGGCCCTTGAAAAGTGGAAAACGGGGGGCACAACATTTTCACCAGGCATTAGTAATAACTCAGGTAATCCACACATAAAAAATCCAAACAACTCCATAAGTAGAGTCATGTGTAATGAAGTGGAATAACACAGGGAAAAAGTATTGAATACGCTAAGAAAAAGCACTAAGGCAAGGAAAGGGAAGGAACGAGCTGGAATCTGTAAGTAGTTAGAGAGTAGTTATTCTTTCTATCTGTGCAAATTAATATAAGCTTGGTTAGTAGCTTACATATTGATGGGCTATAAAAAGGTTTTTCATTACCAAGGTGTCACACAAGAAACATTTCATGATGGATAAAAGCAAAAAGCTCTCCCAAGACCTTTGCAACCTTATTGTTGCAAAACATATCAATGAAACTGGTTACAGATGGATTTCAAAACTTCAGAATCTTCCAGTAAGCAGCATGGGAGCCATTATCTGCAAGTGGAAGGAACATCACTGCATCATCAACCGGCCATGCACGGGATCTCCTCGCAATATTTCTGACCAGGAAGTCAGAAGGATAGTCAATTCCAAGGGCCAAGGACCACTCTGAGAAAGCTCCAGAAAGACTTGAAGGCAGCCAATTCAATTAAATTAAATTAAACAGTTCTGGAAGTAACTAAAGATCAGGATTCACAAGAGGGACCCCTGGAATCTGTTTAGAACAATGGGCCAAAATCACACCTGATACTGCGACTAATAAGTTTTGTCATACAGGAAATGTCTTGAAGCTGTCATTACAAACAAAGGCTTTTCCACAAAGTATTGAAGAAATTTCAGTAGGCACGTTCAATACTTTTTTCCTGTGTCATTCCACTTTATTCCACATAACTGTTATGTTTGGATTTTTTATGTGTGTTAATATAATGTGTGGTGAAAAAGTTGAATAGACTCACTAACCCTAACCCTAGGAAGTTCAGGCTAATTACTGAAAAAAAAAAAATTAAGTGTTCAATACTTATTTCCACCATATATTTTTTTACCTGAATATTTTAACTTCCAAATTAAATGTAAAAATGACAGGACTGACTGGATTTTGTATACAAAACATAGTGAAAACTGTCTAAGGTCACTCTCACTCTCCCTTGCTAAAGAGCTAAATGGTTTAGTCCGCCTGCACGATAGTCTATCTTTTGTTTATTTAGTTGAGCATCGCTAGTAGTGGACCGCTAATTGTTGTGCTGCTGGTGCAATGTCTTTCTCCAAGAAAGCCAAGTCAGGTTACCAAAAACAAAGGCCGAAACAGGGAAAATAGACATCAAAATAAGGGGAAACAACTAATAAACTTCTTTCCAAAGAAAGGTGAGCACAAACGTCAAAACACGAAATCCCATGGTGTTTGCTTGAATAGGCTATCTCCGCAATCATTAGTGCTAAAACGAACTGAGACAACCCATTGAAATAGCGGAAAATACTGTACACTTTCATAGGTTAGGCTACACATGTAATCTGAGGCATCTCGTGATCCAGCTCCATCTCCATCACTTTCAGAAAGACTGCATGGCGCCAGCTTGATTCATGTTCTGTTGTAGGCTACATGCTGATCATTATCACTAGGCTAGTGGTTTAGGGCGTGATTTTTTTTCTCTCCCTTTCTGTTTTCGTTAGTCTTAACTTTTTTTTTTACTCAAGTAACGGATGGGATTTTTGATGTAGCGAAGTACAATACTTCACTCAAAATGTAATCAAGTAAAATTTAAAATACCAATTTTATAAACTACTTAAAAAATACAAAATACACAGAAAAACTACTCAATACAGTAACGTGAGTAAATGTATTTCGTTACTTTCCACCTCTGCATATCAGGATATGAAAATTCAAACAGACACTGAAAGTACAGACAATGAAGTTTAGAGCACCATTATTTAATCTAGAGCAGGTGATAGAGTATTCTTTTTTCTCAGGAGACTGTATCTTATTTGACCATCAAAATGACTCAGGAACAATAGGTAAACAGTTTTCAAAACCTCATTCAGTATAATTTGTAAAACTATGCATATTGGTGGTTTGTAGTGCATTTTAAAAGTAAACATCACACAACTATCCTAACTGATTCAGCTCAGGCTGTGCCTCAAATGCTGCCTCTGTCAACATTTTGTTGTTCACACTGTGGCCGACAATCCCAATGCACTAGTGTGAAAGTTTTACATATTTTGGTTTTTTGCTTTTTGTGCCTCTAGACGTTCTGGGTGGCAATCAGGGCACCTTGCTCCTACTCAGCTACATATTTAAAAAGTATTTTACTGAATGAGCTGCTATATTCAATCTTCTTGATTAGACAGACATCTACTTTGAAGGGAGTCAAAGTGGTGTTCACCAAATTTCTTGGAATTTAGCCAAATGGTTTGGCTGCTGTAGAGCAATGCAATTTTAAGAAAGTCCACATTAAATGAATTAGAAACATGATTGCCAAAGGAGTTCAACAGGGTAAAAACAGCATGCCAGTGAATGTATCCAAAGTATGTGAAAAAAGCACTTTATACCAGTGGGGTGTCACTCATACAAATATGTTTGTAAATCCATTGATGGCTATGTGAAATAGGTCATTATCTTGTCATTACCTGGGTACATGCAAATACTGTCCAATGAACCTGTAAATTAACTTTAACACTTTAAACTAAAACACGATTAGTATGAAATTGGGAAGGTATCCCTGGCTGTGGGGTCCAACTGGTGAAGTGTCATTGAAGAACAATGTCATGTCTTGTCGCCACTTCCAGAAGTACGGAGTACTAAAGAGGGTCGAATATAATGTAGATACCCACTTTCAGTTTTATTGGCTGACCTTTCATGGTAATTGGCAGCCATCATTTTGAATTGAAATTCACTGGGGTTTATAGGTGTGATAATAGCCCTTTTGTTTCAGGAGTTCTGTGTGTAATTTGCTGGTAGTTCTTTAACCTTGGTAAATAAGTAACCGCTTTTAAGTATGTTAGAATGTGAAAAAGAGAAAGTAAAGAAAGAACGGCAACAAAGACATTGATGAAGATGAAAACACATTGATGTTTATTCCATATTCTTTGATAAGTCCATTAAAGGAGAGCCAATTACTACTTTTAGGTTACAAAGCTCTGGCATAGGTAGCAACAAAGTAAAGCAAGGCTTGACAAAGCAGAGGGCTTGCGTTTCTCTCATATAACAAGACAACTCAATTGGAGATTAATCACGATGCCGCATGGCCCAAAGTGGTGTAATTTTCACCTAATGAAACACTCCAAAAGAGAATATCAGAAGTAGCGTTCTAAAAAAATGAATTAGACCGCTCTCTTATGCAATTGATCAATGCCGGAGAGGCTCTGCAAAAGTCTATCGTTGTATTCCACTTTAAAATGGGATTTATCATCACAGAGTGCCTGAATGAATTCAATCCCCATGGCGACTTGAAAGGATACATATTTATTTCCCAATCAATACCTCCATTTATGGTCCAACACCCTCATCAATTTTGCCTCCCCCCTCCCCCCATGCACTCTCTCTGGGCTGATTGCAAGCCGAGTCATGGCCTATGCACCACCACTCAGAGAGGCTGGCCCAGCCAAGCTCTGCCTACATTGCTGTGCACTGAGGGGTGACTCCGCCACTCAAAGCTCCCTCGATTGAATGCAGTGACCATTAATTCACATCTGTACCCTCCCTCTCCCTCTCTCTCTATCGCCTCACCTTCCACTCTCCTCTCCTCTCGTCTCTCCTGTTCCAGTGTTGTGGACCCTGCTGGCTGAGCCAATTCTAATCCATAATGAATAAGCATTATGCCCAATAACAGGGAGGGAGGAGAGTGTGTGGAAGATTGAGCAAATATCCCTCCGCTGTATGCGTCTATCTCTCTTCTCTCTCTCTCTCTCTCTCGCACATTCTCTGAGAGAAAGGCTTATTTACGATCTTATTTACCTAAATTACTGAGGCGCTGGGGAAGAGTGGTGTATCTGCAGCGCAGGTTCATCCCTGTGGCTAGTGCTGGCTGTCGGCCAAGCCTGGCGAACGAGAGGAACATTAAAAACGCTTGGAAGAGCATCAAAAAGAATGAAGGCGCGGGCCTTAAAATGGGTGGCAAGCCTCTCGGTTTGTTGGAGCTCTGGGTAAAAAGAAGGGGTGAAGGGATGAAAAAAAAAGAAAAAAGTGATTTTTATTCCTCTCTTTTTTATAAAAAGAGGGCAAAAGAGAGAGAGGGAAGAAGGAATGAGCTGGCACTCGCCCCCCCCCCCCCCCCCCCCCCCTGTACAGTCCTTCGCTTCCTCCAAGGATTTATTAACCAATTTCCAATACCATTGTCTTTCACTTCAATCTGAGGAGAGAGGGCGAGGCGGTGGGGGGATATAGAACCGCAATCATCCAAGTGTGCGGTGCGCGGGGTAAAGGCTGCGGCAGCCCCGCACCTGGAACTCAATAGATATTCATGAACATTCGCGTATTTAGAGAAGGAAATAACTTAATACCGACAGTGTCGATGGAATAATAGCCGTTTCCTGCCTGACTTGCAGCCCCCTCAGAAAATGAGATTGCGTCGGCCGTCATTTTTCTTGTCTGCCGGGTGTTTCCAGTGCCGGGGTCTGAGGCGCAGATGCGACCTGCATCCCCAATGAGGGGGAGAGGCGGGGAGATGGAAAGAGAAAGAGAGCGAGTGAAAGAGAGAGAGGAAGAAAAGGAGAAATGCACAGAAGAGAAAAATATAGGACAATATGGGACAATAAGGGCAATCTCCATAAATGCATAGAGTTCTAACAAAATCATCATAGGTGGTGAAAATAGCCATAATGTTGTGGGAATGACCAGAGGGCCTCTAAAACCCTTGATAGTACTGAAAGGAAGGAAATCTGCTTTTTACTGAGTGTCTAGTCTCTAGCATTAGCATCAGACAATCCTTAATAAGCATGGATTTGCTAATTACAAATCATAAACTTTAGACAGTTATAGTTACTAATACTATGATAGGTTACTACTTCATGCTTATATGTTGTTTGCGTGATCTAACCGTCAGTGTCTTGTTAATTTTCAAAAAACTCTTTAACATGTCCATGCACATTTATAATGTTATGTATTGCTATGGCTTTTTTAATGAATGTGCTATGTTGCGTAATGCCTTGCTATGATCAGTAGGCCTACTCCTGTAGACCAGAATCACAAGACTGTACCAATCCTGTTGGCACCACATGGTTTAAAGGTGCGATTTGTAGGATTGTTACCGAACGTTCTGTAGGCCAAAATCAAAACACTGGTGAACGTTCTCAAGACTACCAGACGCGAGCCTCTTCTGGGTTACCAGATGTAATGAAGACTTAGCTAACGTTAGTTGACCTGCAGCTGCTTTAATGTTTCTCCAACCATGACCCAGCTTAGCATAGGCTACCTGCTGTGGAGAAATATGGCCAGCTCTGCGTCAGACTTGATATTCTTCGTTTCACGAAGACGTCACCATCTCAGGAAGCTCCTCCGATGTCCACTTAATTTGTTTCTTGTTTTAATTTTGGAAATTTGCCTGCCTCTCATAGGCGTTCATGACTACAACTGACAGCTGTTGACAGTTGGCCTTTGCTAATTTGGCAACCCAAATAGGAGGACATGCTAGCCCATTATTAATACGCTATTCTAGAATTAATCGTTCAAAACATACACGAAAATTCCAAGAGATTCCGCCCCGTAACTCATTTTTTTCATTGGTTTTATGGGGTTTTACAGGTTAGAGTAATGTTGTCAAATAAGCCATTACTTCAATTCATCGTGTTTCCTTACTCTCTGACAACATATGATGATCATTTTTGGAATGGTAAGGGACCGTTCGTTATTTATAAACGGGGCCACCGGAGGAAAATAGAGGAGGGTCATGTATTTTTTATTCTTTGTTGAGGGGAGGGTCACCTAACTTTTTTTTGTCTAGGAGGGGGGGTCACCCACCTTTGTATTAATGAAAACAGCAAAAAATCAAAGTGGCTTTTTTGATTGTTGATTTCTGTCGCCATATAACGTTCTCTTTCGTTCCATAGCTATGAATCGAATGAATCGTGCTTTCACGACAACCACGTCGTTAACTTAAATAGGCCTACTGTAGGTTAACATCATTCTGAGTTCACATTCAAGCAAGCAAAACGATGATTTGAATACATCTGTTTCTCTGGAAGGGCAAGGGGTAACAACAGGACAACACAGAGACAGACCAGAATGCAGGACTAATGTTATGAGAGTATTACAGTAGGCCTAATATGGGATATTCTACGGGAAAATATTAAAACGGCAAGACAGCGGGGAAAAGTTAAAATGATAGGCAAATAGGCAAAATGAAATTGTGCAAACGGCCTTTTCAAGTCATTTGAGAAGTAAGGAGTGTATCATGCTCCCAAATTGACGCTCGTCTGAGAGTTTTGGATAATGTTCAGCTTCGGCAGCTTTACAATGACTGAGGAAGCCTAGAGACGAGTCCATAGCAACAAGTTCATGTGTTGAATTTGTTATTACCCAGTGTGCTTTGTTAAATGGTCTCAATGTTTTATTGTTTTATTTCATGTGAATACTTACTAGAGGAGTAACTTATTTCAAGTAGCCTAGGCTAATGCAGTTGCAGGAAGTGTGCATTTAGTTTCCATGCTTATTGTGTTTCCACAACAATGTGAATAAATCTACTGAAATGGCCACCATCTTGGTGAAGTGTGATGTGTGATGTGATGTGATCAGAAAGCAGAGGGTGAGTTTAGAACGATAGCATACGTCGATGTGTAATAGCGCTTTATAACGTGATCGGAAGGTATCGACAACTGGCTGGGGAGGGTCGTGTCTTTTTTGAAAACACTGCTGGAGGGTTGTTGAACATTTTTTTGCAGGCATTGGAGGGTCATGCAATTTTTGATTGAAGCACTCAAAATCCCTCCGGTGACCCCGATTATAAATAACGAACGGTCCCTTACAGTTTATTTTCCATTATTTCCTACATACTGGTCCTTTAAAGGGGTCATAGAATGCAAAACCAAGTTTACCTTGTCATAGATGAATAGCGATAGTTCAGTGGGTGAAATGGAGATACAGAGAAGTTCAAAACCCCATCCACGCCTCCTTTCTGTGCAAATCTCACAATTCGAAACTCCCGCCATAAAACGGGCGAATCCAAAAGAAGCTCAGAGTTTACGCAAACTCTGAAGTGGTGCCTTATTTGGCTCTGGCCTGTACATTTTTCACGCCCCAAAATTTACATACAGACCAGCCCACTGGTTCGCTGGCCCAAGAACATGAATGGAGGTCGTGAAGATGTCAGACACTAGTTTAGCTAGCCTACTGTTGGGTTTACTTCTACAAGAATTACAAAGCAGGCAGTTTCTCTATCGAAAATGAGCCAGAGAGGTAAATGCTGTGTTCCAGGCTGCACGGAGAAAGGGGAAGTTTGTCACAGTCTTCCCAAGGATCCGTAGACTCGGCAGGCATGGATAATGTTTGTCTATCAGAAGATCCCTGCAAAGTTCGACGCTCAGCTGTTCATTTGCTCTAAACATTTTACCGAAGACAGCTTTCAAAATCTTGGACAGTTTAAAGCAGGATTTGCCAAACTTCTTTTACTGAAACGAGGGGCTGTTCCGACCGTAAGGTCATCACAACCGCAAGCTGTTAAGTATTATTTTGTCGCTAAGCAGTTGATAGCAATGCTAGCATATCGTGTATAGCAACATACATGTACACGTAGAATGTGTTACGATTCAGTTTGTTAGCAATGGGGGTAACATTATTTCATTTCCCTGACTGTATTTCATTCGAATAAATAACATGTTGACATGTAAATCTACACTTTACGATGCACGTTTGTCCAGGTCTTCTTCAGGTTATTTTGTTATTCTATTCCAGCAAGATAGCTAAAGCTGAGTAGAATCACGATAGTTTGGTTGCTAGAAGCTAGCACTAAGCTGTAATGTTACAAGTCGATCCTGTTACCACTTTTAGAAGTGGAAACTAGGAGTAACGTTAACATTATCGTGTAAAATGATTTCAGAGCACATCACAAGAACAACAAGAACAACCACGAACAAAAGTTGCAGCATGCCAAACAGATCCTCCTTGTGTGGCATCTCGCGGGACGCAGCTTTCTTTTACTACATTGAGACCTCACCAACGAAGCAAAGGTAAACGTTCTAATTATTCTTATGTTATCATGAATATTATCACACGTGTTATGGTGTTTGTGTGTTCCAAACATGTGTAGCATTATTACTGGGTAGCATTTAGTAGAGCAGTGTTGCCCAATTACTTACCTTGATGACTGAGTACATTAGTGAGCCATTCACAACAAATTAAAGAAGTATTCATAGTATGAATAGACCTATTCATACTATTCATCTCACTGAATGACCTGCATTTACTTTTGTGGGGAAGGCTGGTGAAAGTTATTTGTTCAACCAGTATGAATGGGTCTATATACAAAAGATATGACTGATTAGTAAATTGTATGTTGTATCACAGCAGTACATTGTCCTTCGGCACCAAGCAATCCATATGACACCCCATTAAATAGTCTCTCCCTCCCCCTTTGAAGGCATACAGGCAACGCCGCAATGCCAAAGTGTGGCAGTAGGCACAACGGCTCCTTCAGTCTCTGGGCCATTCTCTTCAACTCCTTTGAAGGGTCAGAGGCCAGCAAAGAGACCTCGCCTTGAATTTGAGGAGGAGGTGGAAGATGTTTCCTCTGCATGCACTGATCCTCAAGATTCCACATACGATCCTGCACAGTCTGCTACAATGGAGACAGAATCATCTCAGCTTTTGTAAGTAAAGTTACAACTCTCACAATGCAGCAGTGCTATTTATATGCATTGTGACTGTTGTCAGACAGTACAATTGTTTTTTGACAGATTTTTGACTGAGATGGACAATGTTGTTTTTTCTTTATTATCTTTTGTAGTACATCACCAGTGACTTCATATGGCGATGCAAAATACATTGTTTTTGAGCAATGCCTCTTCAGCCTGTTCGAGATCTGCCCTGTGTGCACAAGAACCTGTACATTCCTGCCACGCAGAAGAGGGTCCTTCCTAGCGATCGACCAACTATGCCCTCACTGCAAGTTCTTCCGACAGTGGAAGAGTTAGCCAGTTATTGGGAGCACCCCTGTGGGCAACCTTCAGCTGTCTGCTGCCATTTACTTTTGTGGAGCTTCATTTTCAAAGATGAAAAAGGTATCATTGTGCTCATTGTCCCCTGCAGGAAGTGTTTGTCTTTCACTGATGACTTCACAACTGATCTACTTTTAATTATTTTATAGATATTTGATGCAATGCAGCTGAGAACACACATGTATGATGCCTTCAGAAGACATTGTGTACAGAAATGGGTTTTGTTTAGTGAAAGTGTGAGATCAGGCCTAATTGCCAGCCATCAAAATGCAAATCATTACAGTTTTAGGCTGCTCTAACTGAAAGGCACTTGTAACAACACCGGTTAGAGTACAGCTTTGGCACAGCCTACAGGTTTAGCCAATGCTTTTGCTGTGAGTTAATAGTAGTATTTTGCTTGGTGTGTGCTTACAAAAGTGACAAGTGACAATTGTTACAACATTTCTGCTGTTTCATTTAGGTTGTACCTTGCAGCTATGCATTTCAATGAGAATGCTCAGCGCCCACAACGGAAGACAGCCAAGGGGAAACTAATGTACAGGCTTGTGTTTCCAAAGGCCAAAAGGGGAGGTTACACGGTCAAAAAAGTGAAGACAGAGCCAACGATTTGTAAGTTTAAAATGTATATATTTTTTTATACAAACGATTGTGCAACAAATGTGCAACGGTATAGACACTAACAATAACTTATTAATTCACACACAACAGGCTATGTCTTTAACCTGATAAGTTCGAAGAGATCGTCCATGACTCCCTTCGTTATGTGGATGCCGTCCAGCAGATTCCTGTGCCCCAAGACTTGTGTGCTCAGCTTCCCAGACCTTCCAGGGAGGATGCTGTCGCTGAGCATGTGTCACGGTTCAGTCGAGGGGGGGTCTGAACCCGACATACTGCCCTGATGTTTCCGGAAACTCCCTCCGTATGCGCAGCACCACACAAGAGGGGATCACAACACGGACACTTCGCCCAAGGAAACCCCAGCACCAGCTCACGAAAGATCTGTAGGCCAAGTGTCTGCATTGCCTTCAGAGAAATCAGAGTGGAAAGGCACACTTTTTTACTATTTATTTTTTGAATATTTTATATTTTTGAGTATAGCACTGTATGATTGTGTTGAAACAAAATAAAGTTTGTCATTTTACTGTTTGCATCAAACTGTGTTTTCGTGACCTGCTGAACTAATAATGAATGCATATTGGCTAAAAACATTTGATTTATATTATATAGCTGGTAACACTTGTATCAGATTGTCCTCACCTTTCCATCCCTCTTATTCTCAACTGCCCATGGTCAGCTCTGTAGATGTTCATTGCATTTTGTAAAGAATATATGTTGAGGCACACCGGTTCAAGGCCAGGATGGTCAATCATACAGGTTATCTCCTCCGGAACCTGGGTCATTCTTCTCATGACCTGTAAAAACAAATATAAAGACCATGCTGTTATTTTGTCATTTTGAATGAGCAGAAAGCACAAATTAGCTTGAGTAAATATCTCCAGTTTTAGTTACCTGGGGTACTTCCCGGCAACATATATTTTCTCTCTCCTGGGGCATGCGGTCATAGTTTCCACACGTACACCTGGCAAGGGGAGATGGATGTAATTGTAAGTTCACATATCACTACATGGAACGAGGGTAATAATCTTATAATCAGATGATATAATCAGCAGGATAGAAGTTAGCCTACTGCTGATTAGGTCATCTGGTTATGAGATTATTATCTTCGTTACATGTAATAATATATACAACTGGACGATGTCCAGTTAGTTAGGCAAGACTATTTCTGTAGTGGCAGTTCGTAGGTTATGGTGTTTGTGAAATGAGTAGCCTACTGCTCGCGTCAACAAAAATATTACCTCTCGTGACATGACAGTGGTAATATTTTTGTTGAAGCGAGTGAGCAGTAGGCTACTCATTTCATTACGGCCATAACATACTGAACTGGTACTACGGAAATAGTCTCTTGCCCAGCTAACTGGACGTCCTGTTGTAAGATCACATATTACTACTAACGTTACGTGGCAAATAATGTAGGTAACTCCTAATCAGATAACCCATTCAGCAGGAGAGAACGGTAACAATATACTGACTAAAACGAGAGTATAGGCTATTTTCCTTGCGAGCAGCACTCATTTCATTATAGCTATCTGCACGCTACATATTGGCTATACGGACTTTCTCGCTAACTGGACCTCTTGACAGAAAATGCACGAGGGTAACGTTACATGTTGTAAAACATTTGTTTGTGTGCAAATGAATAACTGTTATGCTGCTTACAAAGTTAACATAAGACTAATACAACGTTATGCTTAGGCTAGGACACTGAAGTGTGAGTAGGCTATTACATTAGTATTACAGCTAACGTGTAGTGCTACGTGTAAATGATAAATGAAAAAACTTACCATTCTGAAGTAGTCATTTGTAATCTATGGGCGACTGGTTGCTCCTCTACATCAGATTCTTCCTCTGATTCTGGCTCATACATATATGGTTCAACACCTAATGTGTCCATATCAACAATTTCGATGTTTCAGTGAGTGAGTGCTTGTGGCCATGACGCGTTTGCTCCGCAGCTTCGCTCGTTGTAAACCAACCAATCAGCGCACAGCTCATCTAAATATTCATGAGCATACCATAAAAGGGAGAAAACCTCTTGTTTCATTCTAGGGCTTTTAACCAGGCTTGCATTAGGGCGCATAGAACAGCACATATGCCATTTTCAGCCCAACCAATGTTACACACCCTATTCATAGACCTTAAGGACCAGCATCAAATACCCTATATAATCATTCTATCACCCCTTTAACTGTCGTTTGTTATGGAAGGATCAGTATGTTTTTTTTTTTTTTTTTAGAAATACTCATGTGCTGTAGGTGACTTTGCCCTTTGAAAACTACCTGCATCAACCTTCAGAGTCTCTATCACAGGTGTCAGGGAGATGGAGGCTCTTTAGATGGTAAATCAACTGTCAGTTTACCTGACTGAAGAGCACCATTTTTTGTCTCCTTCAAGCTCACCATCTGGCTGGGTTGCTGCAAACTGCAGGTGCGGTCTGGGTTACTGTTTGGTATTCTTAGTTTTCCTGAAGATATCACACAAATGTTTTTTTTTATGGAAACCCTAATACAACCCTTCAATTGTAAATCAGACTGTACTTGTCTGCGTCATTTGGCAATATATCAAGTATGAAGTCAAAGTCAAAGTCAGCTTTATTGTCAATTTCTTCACATGTTCCAGACATAC
>NC_055974.1:6758318-6780818 GCF_018492685.1 Alosa sapidissima
CACACAGACACACACACACACACACACACACACACCACCCCCCTTTTCCACCCCCACCACCATTCCCTGATTTCCTTTTATGTGTTCCAGCTTTGCGTGCCGCACCTCTTGTTGTCACACATGATCATCTCCCATGGGCCGACTCCATCTAAATTCCCCTCAAAACAAATGAACAAACAAACAAACAAAGTGCTAAAAAGGAGAGAGGGAAGTAAGATAGGAGAGAGAGATAGATAGATAGAGGGGGAGAGAGAGAGAGAGAGAGAGAGAGAGAGAAAGAGAGAGAGAGAGAGCTCAGAATGGGCAGATAATCACCATCTCAGACTAAAGAGACAGCTCTCCTCTCTCCTCTTATGCGGCAGATTGAATATATTGCGAAATGTGTTTTACTCTACACTTAGGTTCAGCCTGGAAGTTATGTACGATGCACATGATTAGCACATGACATGTATTACAAACAGACAATCCTCTATGGCCAGAATCTCAAGATTTCATCTTAGCCTTCGATACCCAAGACTGACCATTGATGCCCATCATAACAGCTCGTACCTAGTGTAAGTTCACAGTACATAACTGGGCCCTAATACAACAACATGCTGATGCAATTTCATAACTGTACAGGAAACAACAGGGCATATCCAGGTAATATCTTCTCTGCGTGCCATCTAGTTACCGTGCTTTTTTAGGTATACTTATTTGAAATGAAATATTGGACCTTTTTGACTTTCCAGGCCTGGCTAGAAAGCCTAATTAGCATTCCAGTGCCTAGCCTTTGCTCAGCTCCACGCTCTACCTCATTCATGCTTATTCTACACTTTATTGAAGTTTATGGGCCAAGGACGATAGATGAAAAGCAGCGGAAGCACAAACCCTGGTTATCTGTGCCCCAGTTGTGGCAGGGGGTCCTACCTAGGAGGGGGAAGGGACGGGTGGGGTAGTCGGTGTGGGTGGGTGGGTGTGGGTGTGGGTATGGGAGGCAGAAGTGGGTTGAAAGTAAGCTTTTTGAGGAGGCGGCTGCTGATTCATTATGAATGATTCCCGTGTCTCAAGCAACGACAAGAGGCTTTTTTTCCTAATTTAAAGAGGCTCAGCACCCACACATCCACCCCCCCCCCCCTTCCCCATCTCCTCACGTTAGTGACATGCACCCCAGGACGCCTCGCAGGGAGAGGGAGATCAGAGGAGCTGACAACAGACCAATGCTGTCCTGACCCCCCCCCCCCCAACCGTCCCCTGGGGGTAAGTCCTGGTATGTGGCTAACGTCACTATCGTCAGCTAGTTTAGGTTATGAATTAAGCAGAGGAGAGGAGCGGAGTGTCTGATCACAGGGCTCTGCTTTCTGATTTTTCTGTCCATCTGTACAGCGGTGCATGAATACGGAGGCACAAGGAGTAAGGGGCTTGCTTGGTCAGTGTATTGTTTCATTGTTTGCACAAAATGTCTGCTCTACTGTATGTATGTCACATTTTTCCCCCTTCAGATATTTCTCAAAAGTGTCTTGTTGAATCTGATGATGATGTTTCATCATTCAGTTGTCTTGCATAAGTCAAGATAAAGATATAATCCCTTGCCCTTAATGAAGGTATAATAAGCCTTCTATATTCATCCACATGGATGGAAGATGATTATATAGGCTTGACCATTCGATTGAATGCTGTGAACAGCAACACAATTCATCACCCAGCATTTCCCCAGATGGTCCTCAGATGACCTGAGCTCTCTTAAGCCAGCTAAAGCCTGACAAACTGCCCTGGTTTGTTATATGGGCCCTCCTGATGCTATCAACCACCACTACCACCGGCTCCACAGTGCAGAGGGTCAAAGTCTCCCCTGTCCTATTATATCAACACCACAACTGCTCATTTCCCCTCATGATACCACTGTGTGTGTGTGTGTGTGTGTGTGTGTGTGTGTGTGTGTGTGTGTGTGAGTGCGCACGCGCGTGCTCTCCACATGTTAAATGTGTTGTGTACAGCCCCGGAGGTGCCCGGAGGAGGCGGAGAAGGAAGCGGGCTGCTCCCAGAGGCCCGCGGGGCAGAGGGAAATGGGCCAGACAGGAGCCCCAGGTGTCAACAAGCCCCTATCAAGCCCCTGCCGCCGATCCCAGGGAGCAGACAGAGAGAGAGAGAGAGAGAGAGGGATGGAGAGAGAGAGGGATGGAGAGAGGAGAAGATAGGGCAGCAATAGAGGCCTCTCATTAACCTGCTCTCCAGGGCTGTGGCTGGGGGTGACTGACGAGGAGAGGCTGGCCACGGGCGGGTGAAGGGGGACGGGATGGTGTGATACTGGAGGAGGAGGAGGAGGAGGAGGAGGAGGAGGAGGAGGCTCCCTGGCCGGATATTCAGGGCAATACTGTCTTACAGGCAAAATGGGGAATCAGTTGCATGCCCTTGGCTTAGTATAGGCACAAAAGGGACAGCAAACACACACAGACACACATACATACACAAACAAACACACACACACACACACACACACACACACACACACACACACACACACACACACACACACAGAAACTTTAAGATAAAGAGCAACTTTCCCGAGGCTGATTCTCACTGCTAAGAAAGTTGGCCAAGAAGTTGGTCACATTCCACTTTGATTATGTATAAACTCAAAAATATGGCCAAATTTTCTGTCAAAAAGTTGCATTTACAGAAGATGAGCTGTGTCAACTGATGGACTAATCAGCTGAAAGTGACAAACACTCCCCTCCTACACACACACACACACACACACACACCCTCTCTCTCATAAACACACATGTGCATACACACATACACACCCGGATGCACAACATGCACGACTTAATCTGCATAGCCTGTCACTGACGTGTAATCTGTTGATTAACACAGTGGGTTGCGGTGGGGGGTAGCCATCTTGAATTGAAT
The DNA here is from genome assembly GCF_018492685.1 of Alosa sapidissima. Lineage (NCBI taxonomy): Eukaryota > Metazoa > Chordata > Actinopteri > Clupeiformes > Clupeidae > Alosa > Alosa sapidissima. Next base: position 6,761,211 of record NC_055974.1, read on the forward strand.
CAGGCAATCAAGTGAGTGACTTGTAGTACGCAGCACTTGAAGTATGCAAACCAACAGATTTACTGCATCCAAATCAACATGCATGGACACAGACACAGCTGACAGACAGACAGACAGACACACACACGCACGCACACACACACGCACGCACAACACACACACACACACACACACACACACACACACACACACACACACACACACACACACACACATACCACAGTCAGACCAAAGCAACATGGTTGTTTGCATATGGGTCTATACTCTGTAGCCTGCAATCTACATGATTTCCTAATTAGAAACATCAGTAGGACAACTTCATAAATGTATTTGAGTCTTAAAACGGGTTGAATATTTTGTTTTCTGGTTAGAATCCTAATGAGGTGCAATTTAAACTGGTAGAGAATCTTATAAAATCCACTCTGTGTTGCATGTGTACAATCACATAAAGCTACACTACATTAAGCTAAAGCTGGTAGCTAGCAGTAGCATTAGCAGTAGCACGAGCAGTGGAGTTGGCCATCCAGGGAGTCCGGGAGGTAAACAGCCTGCAGTCCAAAGCAGTTGCTTAACAGGCCGAGGTCTCCGGAATCATCCGGAATTAACTTTATCCGCGTAAATATTTCATGGCATCGCCTGCCCCCCCCCCCATCTCCCCCATATTTCCCCGCACTCGACAAGCCACAGTCCGCCACGGATCTGCCCCAGGCCCTGAAATATGGATGAGCTGGCGCGTGGCCGTTTACCGGGCAGTTCTGACAGATGTATGGATAAATAACAACACCCTTTCCTAGCCATAGCCCTCTCCCCAGCGCACTCACCTCTCCGCCCCAGGAGTCTGATTGTTAGAGAGGGAAGGAGAGAGGCTGGGGGGGGAGGAAGTGGTGAGGGGTGGGGGGGGGGGGGGGGGGGCGGGGACAAGAAACAGAGAGGAAAACTGCTGTTTTCCCACACGCCGTTTTGTGTGTGTGTGTGTGTGTGTGTGTGTGTGTAGGTGTAGGTGTGTGTGTGTGTGTGTGTGTGTAGGTGTGTGTGTGTGTGTGTGTGTGTGGATGTGTGTGTGTGTGTGTGGATGTGTGTGTGGATGTGTGTGTGTGTGTGTGTGTAGGTGTGTGTGTGGATGTGTCAAGAAGCCGTGAAGGTGAGTGAGGCCTTCCACTGTGCGGGTTGTGGTGAGGTTTTGAGGCTGGGATGGGGGAGGGGGAGATGTTGCACGGAGTGTTCATCTTGCTCCCCTCTGCGCCGGAGTTATTTCTGCTTTTCCAACAAGGTTTTTCTTTTCTTTTTTTAAATGCTTGAGCAGGATTTACAGGAAACAGTTCACAGTAAACACTTTTAGGTGAAACTATAGTATTTTCTTCACCTGTAGTTAATAGTTGCTTTAAATCCATTATCAAAATGGTAAGAAATCCACAAAATTGTAATAAAATGAACTAGAAGATGCAGATCAAGTAGCAGATGATAGTGATCATATTCATAGAATACCTCTCTCACATCACAATCTGAGAAAGCACACCGGCTCAGTTTTACTTGGATGAGTAAAAAACGAGTCTGTGTGCTATTGATGTAACCTTTGCTTTGAGTGGTTGATTTAATCATTTATAACACGTCTCTGCCTCAAGACTCAGGTCTGTGACATCCTGAAGATGAAATACTTGAAGAAAAACAGAGTGATGCAACAGCACACTACGCAAGTGAATTTTGATGAGAAACTCAAACATTTCCCTATTTGATCATACACCCCCCCCCCCCCCAAACACAATTGATTAAGGTCTATTTTCAGAAAAGAAGGTCGTTTGCAGAATATATCTCAAGAGAATCTTCTCGTCTCACTAGACGTATGTAGGTATGTTTATAGGTACAGGGCAATTTATCACTTAACTGTTAACTGCTGAATACATTGCCTTGTCCTGTCGTGCAATACGACTGATAATAAGTTGTTGCCAAACAGTGGTTGGCAATCGGCATGCATTGTTAATATGAACATGTGAACACAAATTCCCAATCACTGATTGTGTGTCGTCCTTCCCCTCCTGTTTATGGGCAGTTTCCGTAATGGGCACAACCACACTTTGCCCATCGTGCCACCACTGCCTCAGTTGTGCCAAGCGTGACTTCAATGAATGCATGACTGCAATTAAACTTTAATTGTTTCTTAATATGTATGGATAAAACTAATGTGTTAAGTTGGGTAATTACTCCAGACGAGACGCCAGCACTGGGGAGGGGAGGTGGCGGGGGGGTTTAAAAGGAAACCGCTGAATTCATTTGTCCCTAATGAGTCTTTTGTTGAATGGGTACCTTTCCTCCTTCGATAAGGGTGTTAAAAAATTAATGATTTATAAGTATTGAGTCTGCAATCACATTTTAATTAGCCAGTAATGTATGATAATTAGTCTCTCTTTGCAGTGGTACAGTTAATAATAGTTAATTAGCCAATGACAGCTCGTCCTCTGCGTGGTGGTTTCCAAACAATGTTGTGGATACTGTCTGCCTGTTTTGAGGAACCATGACTTCTCAAAAATGTCAACATCCATTCACTTTGATTTAAACACATATGTTCAGATGCTTAAAATACTGGGCCTTTATGTTTAACTATCTTATGTACAACATATGCATGTACAAATAAAGATTACATTTCACTGGTTCACTTACTGTTTTAGAATAACCATGGCATCTCCCTTTACAATAGCCTAAACATGTTCTGTAATGTTTCTGACGATTACTTAGCCTACATAATGTGACTAACCTAAAGAAAGGCACCTAAAGCCTTGCACATAATGGTTTCACTCACCTTTAACACAGAGCATTTCAGCATCACAAATGACCACAAATGGTCAAGTGTGACAGTCGTTTCTTGTCTTCCCTCTTCCAGTGAGGAGAAGTGAAAGGGTGTGTGTTGGTGTTATTTGCCATTGTGTGTGTGTGTGTGTGTGTGTGTGTGTGTGTGTGTGTGTGTGTGTGTGTGTGTGTGTATGTGTGATTAAATGGCCACAGTGGCCTGGCTGGGGCTCTGGGGTCCTCTCACACTAAGTGCTGGCAGACTGCTCCGGGAGAGAGAACAGGCACTCTCTGTTAAATTAGAGCAGCCCCACGCTTACTGCTGAGCCACTTCTTTAACTAGCCCTCTTTCAGTCTCTCTGGGCGCGCACACACACACACACACACACACACGCACACACACACACAAACCCACACCATACACACATCTCAGATGACTCCTCTAGTGTGATGTGGCATGACAAGCCTTTAAAGAAAGTTTGTTTGAAAAGGTGTATAGGAATGGACACAAGGTCATTATGGGGTGAGCTTGTTTAGATAGATAGATAGTTTAGAGATACCTTATTGATCCCCAAGGGGAAATTCAGGAAATTCAGCTTGTTTTACAGACCACCCAGTGGGAGATGCCTATACTGGCACATAATAGCCGCTGTCATGTCACCATGGTGAATACTAGACATTAGTCGACGTGCTCTTAGTCCATTGGCACTCTGGGGGTCGAGCTACAGTATGAGCATTATCAATATAAAGCAACATACATCTAACACTCCTTTCAGTGAGAAAATGAGAATGTGGTCACAGCCACTTAACATAATATGATGGTCTTTACAGTCCACCTTACCATGTGGACGGCACTCCATGGGTGTTGTCCATGGGTCAGGTGTTGTCTTTGTGCTCCTGTGAAATAACTCTGGCCTGTGTCCCCCTCAGAACTCCTGTGGCTGCTTGCCTTGCCTTCAGGCTCATACTCAGGATTGGTGTATAATGTTTCTCTTGTCACATTTTTCTCTTTTGTGATTTCGAGTGGAGTTTTAAAGCCCGATTAATGGTTCTGTGTCAAATCTGTGTCGCTGTGTACCGGCCTCCAAACCCTACACCGTAGTCTGATGCACAGCTCCTCAAAATTATAACTTTGCGGAGACAGTGACAGACCCCAGGGATTGGCTGACTCACCCTGTGTGTTGATTGGCAATGTGCTTCAACAGCTTACTCTGGGTAGTTAGTCCGCTGACAGATACTTTGCAAATCATCTCAGACATAGTTTTGGTTTCAATGATGGGGTTATCCAAATGTCTACAGGGTCTATTTTATAGTAACGTTTTAAAATCAGTACTTTGTGGCCAGTTGTGGGAAGGTGGCTTGCTCACATAACTTAAAATGGCTAGCAGACACCATGCAAATAACCTCAGACGTATTTTTTTGGTTGCAAGGTTGTTGAAATACTCTGTCTTTTTCTTGGTAACTTTTACAAAATATAAGAGCTAAAGGCCAAACCAATGACATTTATATTTAAACATGGCCGTCTATGAAGTTTGCCTTTCAAATGATCGTTTCGGTGGTGAGCCACAGAGATATAACCTGACAATAGCCAGATGAATTTCGCTCCGCCTAGCTCCACTCATCCATCTGGAGCCGATCCATTGAAGTGTTGCTTCAGAAGGCTGGGCCTAATCAAAAAATGCTTGCATATGATTGAATAAGCCACTTGTCCGTCATCTATTGATGTGCTACTTCAACCACTCACATCGAAGCCAACCCGTGACGCTGATAACAGTCTCACAGTCACTTCTACGCTATGTCACATCTATGAAACTCCCGCCCTGCGTCCTGATTGGCTGAACCATAAAGTCGGTTGCAGAAATCACTCTCAATGGAAGAGGTCCCAGATGGATGTGAGTGAAGCTAGGCGGAGCTAAGCGGAACAACATTCATCTGGCTATTGTCAGGTTAACAGAGATACACAACAAGAAAAAGTTCTGCATTGAAGCAATGGAATAGCTACAGCGTCGTTTCAATGCAGAAGCAGAAATCAGCCTTTATGCTTACATACATCACGTATCGCAATCACATACTCATTACAAACAAAGTGTTATCATTTCTCTATTATCTTTCCTATGTTATGTTATCTGTAGATTATTTTAGAATAATAAAATATTTGTATAATACACTTGCATAGGTCGGTGGTAGTGTAGTGGTTAAGGAGCTGGGCTAGCGTGCAGTAGCCTGAAAGTTGCTGGTTCAATTCCCTGCTTCCACCATTGTGCCCTTGAGCAAGGCACTTAACCCCAAGTTGCTCCGGGGACAATGTGATCTCTTGTAATATAGCTGACATATGTAAGTCACTTTGGTCAAGAAATGTCTGCTAAATATAATGTAATGCATAGTTCACGTCATACCATGTATATTCTAGCAGACAGGTGATATTTTTGTTTTCTTTTGGTTTTATGAGGAAAAGATCCCAAAGGACATGCTACTTTTGGGCAACTCCCTGTTTGCTTTCTGGCAATTTGCCCTCCAGGAAGGTTAAGGTTGGTATCTGCTGATACAGACACAGAAGGTGTGTACTCAAGTAAACTAACTAAAAAAAACTGATTTCAGAATCCCCTCAGAGAATTTTCTTATTCAACTTTTAAGCCAGTTAGCATGCCTTCCTTCATGTGCCTTATGATGTGTTTTTATATATCTGAAAATTAATTTTTTCATTTACATGTTCATTTTCATTTATATGTTTTTGATTTGGGTAGGTCAGATAAATAAGCTCAAATCCATACACAAATTATTGGTATGAAAAACGATTTGATTTGACAGGTTAATGTATAATATGCTAAGATGTGTCATCAATATTGACTTATCACAATGCATTCAATATATAGATTCACTGACAAAAGAAGGCTGCAGAGCACTGTAGCACTTCAGTGTCAACTGTCTCCAACCCAACCCATTTGGCTTCCATCCTCTGGGGGAATGGGTTTGTGGACCAAAGCAGCTCTGGTTCAGTCACTGACTGGCCCTCCTCATGTGGTCTCAGAAAGCAGACGAGAGAAGAAAATGGATGAGAAATATGGGTCAATGACAAGTACCTGATGCTGTTGCTTGTTTTGTGACATGCGTGTGATGTGTTGAAAAAAAAAAAAACAGTTTCACGAGAAGTTGGCGACGTACTTGTTTGTTTGGTTCGCGCCTCTTGCCAACGTCGCTACACCGTCTGATGTACCGAGCTTTTGTGACACGCAAAACAAAAACAGCGACGCTCGTCGTGGTTGAAGGAGATGTGGTGACAGGGAGCGAACGTCTCCGATAACACTCACCCGTCTCCGCGTCCTTTGTGCGTAACAGTGCCGTTTTCACGGAGTCACAATAAAAAAAAATATATAAAAACACACAAGGGTGCCAGAACGCTAAGAATAGATGTAAGAGCCGATCGGGCGTTGAAAGCAGGTTGTTTACAAATGTTGACATGAGTGTCATGTGTAAGTTCATGTGGCACAGGGGGGGAAGGGAGGAACTCACTGGTGCTGCACTCTTCTCTGTGATCGGAAGGATAGGCCTCAGCTGTCTGTCTTTGCCAGACTTTAAGAGACATTGCCAAAGTCATCGGCTCCGGATCATAATATTGGAGCTTTTGTTCGGTGAAATCCAGGGAGATAGAATAATTCTTATCCCTTTTTAAAAGTTATTACTGATTTAAGCTGCTCATTTTTCCCCCTCCACTCCCAGTTCTTTTGAACTCCTCTGAAAAGGCGGCCTCAAAGTCAAAAGACAGGCTGTGACAGTCTTGGAAAAAAGGGGGGTGCTCTTTAATATGAAATAACTTAAAACTCTCTCCAAAGATTCCCCTTGTCTAGTACATTCCCTTTGATAAGGGAAATACATCTTTAAGATATTTAACAGGCATTAAAATTAATAACAGAATTTCCTACTTTCAGATATTCAATATATACTTTTCTTCTCTAGTTTTTAAAACATCTCCTTTTCATTAATACATTTCCTGCCATTTGTAGGCTATAATCTTGTAGTCTTGGAGAGGGGACGATGGTTGAGAGAGAGGGAGAGAAAGAGAAAGAGAGGGAAACGGGAAGAGAGAGGAGAGATGGGAGTAATTTGGACTTGAAAGCCAAGTTGGATCTCGTCGGCAGGCTCTTTCTTCTTTCCCACTCTATTAGCCGTGTTGAGACACAGCGTTTTGGGTCTGAGACACTTTCTAATCCTTTGGACTGTCAGCCTCCACCCTGAGTTGCCCCGCAACCCTCCCTCGGCATCATGGGATGTCATACTGCCTCCCCCACTCCTCAAAATGTTCCAGATTTTCCGGTGCTATGTTGCCCGCTCTCCTCCACCCTCGACAGTATTACATACAATGGAGGGGAAATGTTCCACCGCTATTAATAGCACATGGAAAATTATATGGAAAACACACCAACCCACACATCAACTGCATGTATGTGTATTCTGTCCCTTTGAGATGTTCTTTTTTATGGTATATGGGCCAGTCTTTTGTCACGCCTGGGCCACGCACCATACCATATACACCACAGTTTAATTTTTATGTGTAGTTTTTTTAGTCTAAAATATTACATTGACATGGAATAGGAAAAAAAAAGATAGACAGATTCTGAAAAAAAAAATGTTTCATTTTTAAAATGCCTATGCTCTATGTCAGTGTTTCTCAAACTTTTTCAGACCAAGGATACAAGGATACAAGGATACAAGGAAGTTTATTGTCACATGCATATAGTTACTGGAAGTAAGAAATGCAGTGAAATTATGTCTGGTGTCAGCCTATTTGTGCATTAATGGGGGGGGGGTAAAGAGTGCAGTAGAAGAGGGGTTTAGTAGATTAAGTGGCAAGGGCTGCATAAAAAAGGTGGTGGAGGATTGGGATTGGGTGGGGGGCATCAACAAGGAGCACCCAAGAGCAACAGGGGCAAGGAAAAACTCCCTTACCAAGGAAGAAACCTTGGGCAGATCCACGGCTCAAGGGGCTAACCCAACTGCCAGGGGTCTTGGTGTGTGTGTTGGGGGGATGACAGGGGAGATGGGATAGTGTGCTGTGTATGTGGGGAGAGGGCAGTGTGCAATATGTGTGTTGGGGAAGCTTCCTCATGAGACAATGTGCTGTGTATTGGGGGGGGGGGGGGGGGGGGCAGTGTGCTGTAAGTATGTTGGGGATGTGTGTTGGAGAAGCTTCCTGATGAAATAATGTGCTGTGTATGTGGGGGGGGGGGGGGGGGGGGGCAGGGACTTACTATTGCAAGCAGAGTACTGTATGTATGACCACAGGACCCAAGGACCACTTAACCAATAATAATAATAAAAAAAAACCTCACGGACCACTAGCTAAAAGAAAGAGTAAACCTACTACAACAGTATATTACACAATAGGCCTACTCACCTTCCTTTTTGTGTCAGAGGATTCATATGATTTAAACTGGCGTAGCTTACATAGGCATGTTGCAGAACTGTTTGGATTTACATACAAGTTGGTTCAACATTGCAAGATATTATATTTTACCATGTCTGCTCGCGGACCACCAGTGGTCCCCGGACCAGACTTTGAGAAACACTGCTCTATGTTGTCAGATATCCATTAAACTAAGGAGGCATAATAAACAGCCAGAGATGGAATGTCTTTCTTGTAATACCCCTTTGTACCTCAGAGGCGATGTATAGAATACAATGCAAGTCGATGGAAGAGTGCCGTTGGTGTCTTCGAGACAACTCCACATAGCCCCTTTAAAGAGAAACAGTCATTGGAATCTCCGTAATTGTTCTCTAAACAGTGATTGTCACATTGGATACCCATTGTATACTCTGAACATTGCATTTGTTGACAACTCGCTTTGCTCCATTGAGAAGTCTTCAAGTTAGACAAACCATCGGAGACATGGTTGTTGCTTTAAAGACACCTACTGTAACTGCATAGTGTATCCACTCAAAGGTTTGTGTATTCTGTGATCGATGGACAATTTTTAAATGAAACATTTGTTTTTTTCATAATTTGTTTAGTTTTTTTTTGGAGAAAACATAGTATGTATCTAGTAGGCCTTCATTTAAATTGTGAGTTTATAATTATAATTGTAAATATACAATTATACAAGTTTATTTCTAATCATATCTACTGTATATCTACACACAAGTTAATTTAGCATGCAAGAGCACTCAATCCTTGAATGTGGAAAGGTGGAAACTATGATATCTGTAGACTCAGACCCTCATGAGCTTTGATTGCACAGAATATGGCATATGCTGATAAGTGGTGATCTGTGAATTCTGTGAATGCATTTCGCAATTATTTCCACTAATGCTCATCTCTGGTAGTGTGTACATAGGCTTGTGTGTTTATATGTGTGTGTAGTGTAAGCAGCGGTCTCTCTCTCTGTGTGTATGTGTGTGTGGGTGTGTGTGTTCACGCAGAGGTATGGGAGCCCCTCTCACCCATATCTCTCCCACCCCTTTAGCCCTCCCTTGAGCGAGCAGGCAGCAAGCCGCAGAAGCTAATTAAATCAATATGAGATAATGAAGTGCAATTACAGGCTCTGGCTGGGCCCATCTTCTGGTGTAAATACCGCTGGGCTTGCGCCTCTTTAGAGTCTGTTAGTGTTTCCACTTCCAGGAGCCACAATCCCCACGGCAACCATTTGGTGGAGTGATCGTTGGGCTCCCTGAGCTGCCAACACTTTCACACAGCGAGCTCTGGCCTCCGCCTTTCCACACCTCCCCATCCCTCTCTCTCTCCCTCTTTCTCTCCATCTCTCTGTCACGCTCTCTCTCTCCCTCCCTCGTTCTCTGTCTCCTGTCTGGTTTTGCTCTCTTGGTCTGTCTCTTATTCAGGCTGTTTTATTTCGGTCTTAAAATTTGAATTGTGTAACCCCAAACTGATCAATTCCTCATGCAGCAGTTCTATTTTGTTAGACCTAAAGTATGTCTGGTTCACTGAAAGTCCCTCTCTCACACTCTTGTAGTGTAAGATGGCTCAAGACACATTACGACTTGCCTTCTGACAGGTAATAGAGTGAGATACAATGCTAGCCTGGTTTGAAAACAGTCGACTAGCATTCTAAAAGTTGTGATAAACACTCCATGGTTTTCAACACTAAACACATCCATGGCCCAGGATGAAGCCTCTGGCATGGCTCTTTAACAGTTGAAGTCAAAAGATCTATGCTTTCAATATGGCTGAATTAAGACAGCGTTCCAGACAGAAGCTGTGATTTTGTCTTCCAGGTTGCCAGTCCCTGTGTTGTCCTGTCTTCCACCTCAATATAGCGTGAGAACAGACTAAACAACTCTCAGACTAAACTTCACATAAATAGTTGTTGTGGTATGTCTGATAGGTACTGTTACACCACACATAAAAATCAACAAACAACACTTATACGAGGGAAAAAAACAACACAAGTTATAAGAACCCACCATACACACATCTCTGCTTGGTTGACTTGTTTTCTTTTGGTGTCACTAGCGCTTAGCCGAGGCTACCGCAGGGCTTCTGACAACATTAGCGTTAGCACGGGCGCTAACGTCTAATGGGCTTTTAAAAGTGTCGCACTGGGACTATTTGTGTACCATCAGTGTGCACTTGTGATCGCTCCGTTGACAACGGTATTTTAAGACATCTCCACGGCGACAAGAGCTTGAGTACCCAGAGTAACGGGTTTCCCATGGGACCAGCAAACGCGCCTGAGAGAGACTTGGAGCGGCGCTCTACTTCGCCAGACAGCGAATAACAGTAAATAAACAATTTATTCCCTCCCACTTTTTTCTTTTTCGTGAGGAAAAACACATGTTTGTGAAGATGTGTTACTTGACTAAACAGGACGCACCCCATCTCTACCCCCCACCCCACCCTCCACCCATCCCCACCCTTAAAGAGAGAAGCAGAGAAAGAGAGTTTGTTTGGCAGAGGAATTGTTGTCTCCTCCCTAGAGAGGCTCCTGTTTAAAAGTTGAACTTCTTTCCATCGTTTGATACTTCTTCAAAATTCCAGTGGCGAACCCCTCTCACATGGCAGAAGAGAACTTCAGCAGTGGAAACACACCTGTACTCCATGATCTGCACCAGTAAGCTTGATTATCTGTACACATAAACACACACACATTCATCAAATACAGGACTTTCCATACACATTTAAGCTGTAAGCACGTACAACATGCTCAGTTGAATACAAACCATCTTGGAGTTTTTACTGTAGCCCGCTGTTTCCTCTGTTAAAGTGCTTATCTACTTCTTTTCCCGCTTGTTTTTGTCTCTCTGATGTGGATGGCGCCGTTGTGTCATGCGGCTCACGGTGAGGTCCTGGCTCGGAGTGGGGTAGGGAACACCTTGAGAGAAACCTAATTAGTCCTTATCTGCAGAGCCAAGCTCTAGCTCGGGGGAAATTGCAGTCGTGAAACACAGAGTAAACCTGAGCAAAGAAATGTGCACGCGTGCGCCATCGCTGATGAATAAAGCCACGCGCACATCGGCTGTCAGAAAGCATCACGGCGAAATGGCTGACAAGTGTTTGCCGATGGAAATGATTTTCCCGTTCTATGTGTTTATTACTCTGCACCTATTGACTCTTTATTTCCACATTGACGGGTAGCTTCGTTTTTAGGTGGAAGAGCATCACAAAATGTCTGCCCCACTGGCCTTGTGCACTAATGAATGTCTCTGAGGGGGAGAGAAGAGAAGGAGAGAGAGAAAGAGAGAGAGAGAGAGAGAGAGGAGGCAGGCAAGAGAGAGGGAGTTGGGGGTGGTAGAGGTAGTGGTGGTGGAGCTCCATCAGGCCCTGTGCTTTTCCCTGCACCGCCTGTGATGAGTGCCAATAAATTACTGTCTGATTTCATCAAAGGTGCGAGCAGCGGGGAGAGAGCGAGGGAGCTGGCGAATGAGAGAGGGAGGGAGAGAGGGAGGGAGGGGAAAGGAGGGGAGGTAGAGAATGTGTGATTCACTGAGACATCTAATATGACTTCAAATGACTCAAGAAACCCAAGGCAGGAACAAGGCCATGGAGAGAGAGAGGGAGAGGGAAAGAGAGAGAGGTAGAAGAAGCAGTGAAACATTCATTTGCATATTAATATGTTATCTACAGTAGGCTGATAGTGTTCTCCACTCTTCACTTCCACAGTGAAATAAAACATTAACCAATAGTGTTTATGATGCTTTTTATGTTTTATAATCAATTACATCAGAAAGATCTTTCATCTCATACATGTCATAACACACATATTTACTTAGCAATCACCTGAATGGAATATTAAAGGCAACAGAGGTTCATACTAGAATAATCTATTTTGCGTAGATTTGAAGAAAATTTGAAGGCTTTTTGTGCATAGATTTGAAGAAAATTTGAAGGCTTTTTGTGCATATTTTTTTACAGCACATTATTGTTGCAGCATTATGCTAAACTCATTTAAATATTTTTTTTTCTGTCCTCAATCTACACTCAATACCCCATAGTGGCAAAGCGAAAAACATAATTTTAGAATAATTGTACTTTTTTTTTTAAGAAAGGAAACCTGAAAGTGGTGCCTGGCCTGCTTTTGTTGCTCAGGAATGAGGTCAAACAGTTTCTGAAAATCTGGTTTCTCACAGTTTGAGAGTCCTTTAGATGCAGGGGCGGAGTGGGACACTAAAAATCCACCGGGAAAATTCTGACGGCACCCCCCCCCCCCCCCCTTCAAACACGCACACATCAATAGCACAAACAAAATATCTGTCAATTTAAAATACTAATAGGCTACGTATAGGCTACATTAGGAGAAAGGAATTGTAGTGCTAATGCAATACAACAAGCCTATCAACCACAAACCAGGCACTTTCAATAAATGTGTAAGGAACTAGATATTTAAGTGCAGTATAAAAACAGCTTTGTGGGTGGATGGAAATTTCAAGGACATACATGTATCTGTATCATAGCACTCCAATAGTTGCAGACAATGTCAACCTAATAACACAGGTAATTAAATAATTGAAAAACCAGGCACTTGAATAGGTAGATTAAAGTAGGCCTATAAAGGCTTACATATAGACAGTTCCAACGAGTTCCACAAACCATTTATCAGCCTGAGTGGCCCATTAATTAGTCAGGCTAGGCTATAGGCTACATATCAACATAAGACTAGCTTGTGCTAGTTTCTGCCTAGCAATAACGTCAATGCTTTAGTTCCTAACCTTTCTCTCTGCCTTTCATCAATGTGTAAAACAGCAAGCAAGCAACCACGCAAATCTGTCGACTGTCAAAAATCCTGTAGTAACAGTTTTCCTCAAACTTGATCGCTTGTAGGGTCATGCCATTAGACAAGGGGCCGCTCATTTATCCCCCTACATTTCTGTGGTACTAGACTTGACCTGCAATCGGTTCATTGGATAAACCAGAAACTCATTCCCCATTCGCAGGAGGCTTTGCTCCATTCTAGCCTAGGCCTGCGTTAATTTAAGAACAAACAAACAAATTAAATTGTATTTTTTTTTTTTTGTAGTTCTGTAACGCCTGAATAAGACAAAAATGATAAAACATTAGGCTAGAATAGGCTAGAGGCTAGATAAACATTAAAGATAAAACATTAAGGCTAGCCTTCACAAAATCAGCATGGGAGAGATGAGTGTGCAGGGTAACCATGAATGACATATAGACAGTGAGCGAGTGGTATAAATATTGCTTGGACTTCTCAAAACTTCGAAGGGTTGGTCTGGGAGATGAGTTTATATGTATATCTCGCGTACGGTGCAGGGCCACGTCAAAAGCTCTGTGGGCCGGTGGGCTTGGTCGTCATAATCAGGTTCTTGGTGTCACAAATCGTCCAGGACCTTCCAGATCCTGAGCCGGGTTTTCCTGTACCTACCTGACTGGCGGCACTTTTAAGGTGCTCCATTCCCAGGTGGTCAAATCCATGCCATGTTTTGCTGCTGCCCTACTGCATCTCCTGTCTCCCTGCTCATCTGCTCAGCACACCTGTGTCTGATTACTTAATCAGGCACAGTATTTAGGCTGGGCTCTTGGAATCCTTCAGTGCGGAGTTATCTTGCTATGTCATCTGGATGTTACGGCTCCTCTGCTACGCGGTCCCTGTGGAATTACGTTTTGACCTTTTTGGACTGAACTTTGTTACTGAACTTTGGATTGATCTCTGACCACGATTTTGGATTACTGTTTTTGGATTGTTTGCCCTGGTCCTTGTGTGTGTGTGCTCACTCATTGACTTTCAATTGTGCTCTGCCATTGCCTGCTGTTTGCTTGAAGTGGTTCTTGTTTTCCACTGTACATTAAATTACAGTTTAACCCGTTACCATTTTTGCTTGTGTCCTACTTCGGGGTCCAACCAGTACCTCTGGCCTACTGGCCGTAACACTTGGTAACATCTCTTGGCCTTCCTCCCTGCATTGCTTTAAACTTGTTCTAAACTTCCATGTAAAAATTAGGGGAAGTCGTGGTGCTCTGCCTTCCTCAGATTTGTGTCTGGACACAGTTCTGTCTATGGCTGTCTACATCAAGCTGGGTAATAGAAATATGCACGTTTAAGTGAAAACGATCTCAAAACAAAATTACTTTTTGTTTTACAAAAGTTTTGAACACTGAAATGCCATAGAAGAGTTTGTTGTTGGAGGTGTCTGAAACACTTATCATTCATCATTGTCATAGCGACCGCACGTCATAGTTTCTGAAGCTCTCCATTTTCCCTGTACACACTATTACACAAACGCAGAGTTTTCAGAATTATCCACCTAGAGATTGTTTTAAAAAAGTATTGTTTTTAGTGTCGCAATATGCAATGCACTGTATGTTTAAATTAAATATCAACCATTATCATGGACTACAGTACATACACATGGTTCATTACAGAAAGAAAAACCTCATTGTTATTTTGCAAAAGGAATGCCATTTATTCACACCCTTATCGACATCAATATGTTCAAGAAATCCAATTTATTGTGCAAAAATGGGAACTATTACATAGTTATATATCATTTATGTGATGTAATTACAGATCAACAACATAACAAACAGACAAACAATCAAACAAACACAGGGAGAAAAATCCCCTCCAGTTGCAGATGGCTTTGACTCTGCGGTGAGCAGGTCCTTGGGGAGATTGGCTGTAATTGGCCCTGGGAAGGCCCCGGACAGACCGGTCAAGCCTCCTGTGGTCATGCTGGACATGAGGTGGAGGCAACACTCCAGGCATTCGGCCTTCAGAGACCCATCTCAGGCCTGAGGTATGTCTGCAGGAAGCCTCATTAACAGTGAGGCTAATGGTTAAGTTGGGTTTGGTGATAAGTGTGTATTGTGTGTTATTTTGTGTGTGTGTGTGTGTGTGTGTGTGTGTGTGTGTGTTAGTGAAAATATATGTCCATGTGTGTTTGGATGTGTTTTAGCTGTTTAAATTGCCCCCTGTTGTGCTTAGGGCGAGACAGTGAACCTGTCTGTGGAGTGTTCAGACTGATTTGAAATCCTGTCTGAAATGGCAGAGAATTTTCAACACTGTTAGAGAGATGAGAGAATGCTTTAACACAGCTGGGCAGGCTCATGGTTTGTGTGTGTGTGTGTGTGTGTGTGTGTGTGTGTGTGTGTGTCTGTGTGTGTGAGTGCGCTTGGACTCTGAAATATTGATATACAGCATTTATAAAATCAAATACTACTGAAAACATTATTGACTGACACAGTGATAAGGAATATAAAGGATATTGTGCATTCAAGTTGCTCTTCCCTCTCCCATTATTCCCTCTTCCCTCTACCTACACTGTATATGAAAATATAGGCCACAGCCAGTATACACTCTGAGAGAGGTCATAATTACCTTCCTTAGTATTCAAGCCTTCGGCAAGGATTTCATACCCATAATTATTAAAGGGTGGAGGCCCACTATCTCTCCCTATGTCTTGCTCTGTGTGTGTATGTGTGTGTGTGTGTGTGTCTGTGTGTATGAAAGAGAGAGAGGGAGAGAGAGAGAATCATTATTTTATTCCATGGACAGTTACAGTAAATTTGTCTTCTGCTGGATTGGAGTGAAAACATATTGTAGATTTAGGAGACGAGAATCTCAGATGTAAAAGGACATTTAAATATGTTTAATTATGTATATTCAATTATGCAGCAGCAAATGTACTTAATTTATTGTCTTTGCATAAGGTTCAGCTCGGTTCAACTACAGTATTTCAAAGCAGCAGTTCCCTGATTTTTTTGTGACTCTCCTGACATACAGTACAAAAATACCTCAAGGGGACCCCACAGGACAACTGAGGCATTCTGGGATACATTTCATCAGGCCTTAATGGTAAGCATCACATATGCCTGTGGCTTGGTACGGTGAGAGAGCCTCATCTCTCTCCTGTTTCACCATGGTGCTGAGATGCCGACTAACTCCTCTGCCTCTCGCTGGCTATCATCCTCTCCCACGCCTCCCCCTAATACACTATTAAAAATGATTACCACACTCAGTTTTACCCAGTCAACTCACCTTGTTGCTTTGACTGAGTTCAACTTCACACTACACGTTGGCATAACTCAACTCAAAGCAGTCACTCAAGTACACTGGTTTACAGTGATAATGTGTGAGTGTGGCTTTTCCAGCTCTTACTACCCTCTCTCTCTCTCTCTCTCTCTCTCTCTTTCTCTCTCTCTCTCTCTCTCTCTGTCTTCCTCAGAGGTGCTGCAGATTCACACCAAAAGTTGAATAACTCAGATTCAGATTGTCAGTTTGTGGCGCCTTGGGGGAAGCTACAGTACCTTGCTGTGTGTTTCCTCTTAAGCTCTCACGGGGCCCAACTCAATGTTCAAAAGAAACTTGGAGGCAGCTTCCAATTGTATCAATGCCTTTATTTATACAGCACCATTCATCATTAGCTCAACCATTTGAGGATACCAGGATTGCGTTCTGATGCAACATGGAGAATGGAGTTTAGCAGATTCCTAGGAAACATTCAGTGGGGTACTAGGTTCTTATTGTTGCACTCCCACGATTAAACAGGTGCTTAATCAAAAACATCCTTTTTTCACAGGGTCAAACCATTTATATTGGCAACAACTTCATTCTCACTACATTAATGTTGTGTTCCTGATCAATATAATCTAATTACTACTACTTAAAAAACAGCTCTCAATACACCTCTGCCTCCTGCCTTCGTTGTTCAAGCCATGCTCCTTGAGAAGATGGGAACCTGTGATGAAGGATTGTAAAAAGTTCAGATGGAGCCTTTTCCCTCTATTCAGCCAACCCCCTACTTTCCTCAGAGGACAAAGGCATTTAACTCTTCATATCTCCTCCACTGCATCACTTATTCTGATAGTCATCCCACATCCCATCCTTCCTTATAACCTGCTTCCTGGTGCTAATAGGGCACATAGCACTGAAATAGGACTAGCACTGAAATAGGCATTCAAATGACATATTTGCAGATCCATGCAAATTCTCCCTCTCTCCCCCCACAATGGCCATCATATCATAGATAGACATATCCCTAGTAGCCAGAAAGGGGACTCTTAAAGTGCCATTCGTCTGTCTTTAGATCTCAGCCGTCACCTGCGAAGACCATCTTCATTAAGATTTCCGTGCACTGGCCGCAGGAACTGGTCTCCCAGCCCAGTGCATAACGTGGCTTAAGGGGGCTGCCGAGCTGACAGCTCCCCAGTCCTGGGTGCTGAGTTACGGGCACCAGGGGAGCTCTGCTGGGGGTCACTCAGCGCCCTGAGAAACAGGCTCCGCTTTCAGCTTAGCAGTGCGGGATCTCCATCTCCTCAAAGATCTGAGCTGTGGTTTGTTGTTGAATTATAGCTTTATCAGTTTGATCTTGTATATTTATTTGTGTTTACTTGCAGTAATCAGTACACTGCTTGCATTCATTTATACGCTCGCAAATTGTAATTCGTGTGACACTCAGCAGCTATAGGATACTGTCGCCTTCTCCCAGAATACAAATAATATCATGCCCCACATTTATAAACACAATGTCTACATTTATTAAACTTGTGTTGAATTCTGGTGCACTTTTAGGGTGCCTCCGAAATGAGTTGATGTTCAAGTTAATATAAATCTGTTCAGAGATGTGGGAGAAAGATGTTTAAATTAATTTTAATTTCCCCGTTTTAATTCAGTTTTACCCCTGAATATATTTTGAATATGAGTGCTACAGTCTAGTTCAGCTCCTGCTCTAGCCACATGTTACACCTGGGTTTGCATATTAATTTATATCTCCACTCAATAGAGGTCATATTCATTTCTCTCAGCAAAGCTCATTAAAACAAGGTCGTCTACACTAATCACAAAGTTTCATGCACAAAATGGCTATTCAAGATTATTTTCAGTTATATCATGGCTTGGTGTTCTGCTGCCAACAATTGTATGGGTATGCGCTATTTTCCTATAACTGAATAGAGGAAATCCAAATTTGAATTAATGTATGACTTTACATTTAACTTCCAACGTGTGGAATTATGGCTCAACAGTCATAAAAAGTCAGAATGAATTTTCGTAAGTTAGCTTGTGCATTTGATATGTATTGTATTCACTCAGTGAATTGCAAAAATGGGATTTGTTTAGCCTGCAAAGATATGTGTCCATCAACCGAGGTGTTTACATCTGCACCTGCCCATAGACTGCAGCAAATCAGCTTTTTTTTTCTGTCTAATGTTTAAACAGATACAGTACGGTATCTATGGTGTGGGTCTGGACACTGGATACTGTGTCTTTACACAGACAGACTGTGTGTAGACCATGCGGACCCCCCCACACACACAAGCACACACACCACACACACTCACACACACACACATACACACACAAACATGCACACCCATACACACATATTGTAAACTGTGGTTAGGGACACATGAGTTTATTCGGCAGACCAAAGACCTCAGAGAAAGAGGTAATTTGCACAAAAGGGGAAATAGGAAACAGCGTAGGCGGTAAGACACACACACACACACACACACACACACACACACACACACTGAGACCCACATGTACTGTGTTTACACTGGGGTGAAATGCTATGCGAGGATACATTCCATCTTGTGTGGTGGGCCCCCTTTGTACAGTTGTGTGGTAAGGGCCGACACGCATTCCTCAGCTTGCCCGAAACCGAGTGTGAGAGAGTATCCATCCTGCATGACTGACTGCGTGCGAAGGGACGCTTGTGTTAATATATAGGTGTGAAAGCGTGTGTGTATATGTCTCCTCACCACACACACACACACACACACACACACACACACACACACACACACACACACACACCAGACACACACTGATTCACTAATCCATGTATAAGCACACATTCCACTGACATGAAAATGCATGCACACACACACACAATTGACCAATCACGGTCGCTCGGGGGTGTCTGCTACAGTCAAATGTGTTGTTTCCCATGTGAGTCAGCCACTGTTCCCCGCCATGCAGCTCGGCAATCAAAAATTCACAAAAATGGATTTCTTTAAATGCAGTATCCAACAATAGAGAGGGTGAGAAAGACAGAACGAGAGGGGGGGGGGGGGGGGGTGCGTTCAGCCTAGCTGTCAAGTCCTCTCAGCAATCAATAGAGCGCTTTCATCTGCATTCCAGCCTCTTCCTGGTAATTATCCTGCATATTTTATATTCCAGCGCCCCCTCCCCTGTTCAACAAACACACAAAGGCAAATAGACAAGCACTCATACACACATACAAAATCACACACATGTACACACACACACACACATACACACACACACACACACACACACACACATACACACATGCGGACACACTCACACGTACCAACTTCATGAGCATCTTTCCTTTATCTTTCCTACTTCTGAGAAATACAGGTAAGTCTCCTGTAGACAAAATTTGAAAAATGTACATCAA
>NC_055974.1:6785818-6793318 GCF_018492685.1 Alosa sapidissima
CACGTCAGTCTCTTCCATGCAAACTTCGCTATGTATTTGACAAATTACTTGGCAGACAAAGCAATTAAAATTACTACACCAAGAACACCAACACGAAATGTAAAATTACTGAAAACTAAATGAACTGAAACCGATCATCATAGTAGGCTACTATGCAGACGCTACTGTCCCACGACCACGCTCGTGCCACACTCGCCTACTGCTTGTGCCACTGTCCTGTTTGGAACAGTGATAGTGGCACAGGACTGGGCTGGCAAGGGACACAAGAGCCACACACCAGTAACAACAACAAGAACTTATAATAGTCTAGGTTTTGCTCCTACTGCTTCCCCTGAAATACATAACTGAAATCCCCTCGTTCACAAGTCGTGGACACTAGCCTACTTCATGTCATGTTCAGCCCACGGTTCAGTTCATAACGCCATAAAACTCGCCATCTAGCAAGCTAATCTATATCAGGTTTAAAGACAATAATCACATTAATTTCCTCGATTTTTCACCTGAAGAGCGTTAATCACAAACCCATTGATAACCAGCACATCTGAATATAGAGTTACCATGCTGTATGAAATGTATTTTATCAAGATAAAGTTTGTGTTCTCCCTCATAGCATGTCAAACGTTAACACTATGTATGTGAATGAGCTGACTAGCTAACGTAAGCTAGTAAGCTAACGCAATCAGGTTTGAAAAATATAGCATTATAAACATAATAAAAACCTGTTGACAACCAACCTATCATCTAAAGTTCCCCTACTACAATAGGTTAACCAAATGTGTTTTGTCTGAAATTCATTATTGACGTAGGAACATTATCTTTAAGCTAGCCTCTCTCCACATCAAGGTTTGCAGGCTAACTTTTGGCTTTAAAATTTCGGTCAACATTTAAGCAATAAATATCAGTTAAACAAGCAGCACAAAAACCTCAAAGAACAATACCAATCTACTAGTGCAGTTGGTATAGGAAATGCATATGTCAATTGAAAAAACGTCGTACCTTTGTCTACTTACCACTGACAATATCAGGCAGAAAGCAATGGAAGTGAATGGGGCTAAAGCTGTGAATGTCAAAGTTAGGAACTTTTGAGCTCTGCATAACGCCGTAGTAGTAGAAAAAGCGCCGCCATTGTTTCCTATGGAAATCTATGGGAGTGTCGCCACTCTGTTTTTCTACCGCTCTGGGACCCATCAAAGGGCCAGTTAAACTGATTGCACCTGTATCAACTGCTTTCTGCTTAACTAGGCCAACTCTATGTGTCTCTCCATTCTACAAGGATATAAGGCACATTCCATCCAACTTTCTATCCATTCATCCTCTTCAAACCATTCACTCATCCACCCATTAAACTATCCATCAACATCCATTAAACAATCTGCCTAGCAACATCCATTCAACTTTCTGTCTATCAACATCCATTACACTATCTACATTCAACTTTTAAACTATATACTCTGTCTCAGGCTTTAAGCATACAATCTGGCTCTCAGTGGCAGGCTAGCACCTGCGAACTCTGCAATTAGAAGGGCTGGATGAAACGTGTTGAAAACGGTCTCCACTGATAAATATCACACTTGCTAACTTGGAAATGAGGTCCTATGTCCAAAATCCTGAACCACCCCTTGAAGACTACTATTTCCTCTGCCCAACTGTTTCAAAATAAATGTCCTCACTACAATAATTCACTATTAAATAATTTAACTATTTAAACTACTCAACTATTTAGCTGTTTAGCAGCCATTTCAACTGTCAGTTGTTATCAACTATGACTCCTGCCAACTGTTTCCAAATAAAAGTTTGTTTGGCATTTTATGTTAATATACAGTATGTTTATATTTTCATGCACTGGTAATTTCCTTGAAATTACATTTTCTAGTTTAAATTGTAATTAAACCCTGATCAGACTGCTGTCCAAATGACAAGGATCAATTAAAGACCATACGCACATGCAATACATTTACAGAATCACATTCCTTCTTAGGTTCTCTTTCTTACAATGGGGAATGGTTGTGGGCAGCAACCAGGTGTTTAAGAGTGCAATTACAGCAGTTAGGCTGTTATGGTAAAAGTCATCGGATTGACACAGAAAGGATATAGTTTCACTGGACCATCAGGACCTCAGTAGGGTCACTGTGCTGTATGTGTCTGAGGGTAAAGACCACAGAGTTTAGGCTCTGTCCGGGGCTGCAGAGGACAGATCCCCCCAGCTGGCGTCAAGACAACATGGAAACCGCACTGAAGAGACTCAACAATAACACATTTTCAGTTTGTTCTATGTCTTTCCCTCACGGGATCAAAAGAGTATAAATACTTTCACTTCAGTGAAGTCATTGTTTGGGTGTTGCTCTCTCACATGGATCACTGTCTACCATTTTATGCTATTGAGTACCTAAGCCAGCAGTGTGCAACACTGTTATCAGACAACTATGCAATGATGGAATGTAAAATGCTCTGCTATGGTCCCTCTACGGTGTATAGAGATACTGTACATCTTCCCGTGGTTCAAAACTCTCTCACAGGACGATGTTCAGTGATAGATGCAATTGGAGGCCGATTAGGCCCTATGTGTTTTGAGTCATTGAATCACATGCCCTTTGCTAACAGAGCAAACACCTTTGCAGTCACTACCTTGACGTGTGTGTGTGTGTGTGTGTGTGTGTTTGACACATCTTACACAGTTACAATCACATGTTAAAGGTGCTGCTCTGTGAGCTGTTGTAGGGACATGCTGTTGTCAATGTCAATGATGGTATCAAGCACACACCTTGACACAAACACACACACACACACACACACACACACACACACACACACACACACACACACATCATCATCATAATCATCTTTGCAATGTACAGCACTGCTTGCTCCTTCAGGTGGCACTGAAGGGTTAACACCTGAACTGGAAAAGAGAGGTGTGAATTGAGTGCCCGAGTGTGTGTGTGAGTCTGTGTGCAGGTTTGTGTGTTTGAATGTAGGTGGGTTAATGTGTGTCAGAGAGCGTGTGTGTGTGTGTGTGTGTGTGTGTGTGTGTGTGTGTGTGTGTGTGTGTGTGTGTGTGTGTGTGTGTGCATGTGTGTGCGTGTGTGTGTGTGTATGTGTGTGAATCTGTGAGTGTGTGATGGAAGTCTGGTAATGAGGCGAAACGGTGCCGGGGATGAAATATTAAAGTTTCTAATTAAATAGAGAGACCTCTTCCACTCCCGTCAAGGTTGTTTGGGCTATTATCACTGCCATGTGATCGCCACTGACCCGGGTCCACTGTGAGGCCCTCACACACACACACACACTCTCTCTCTCTCTATCTCACTCAAACACACACACACACACACACACACACACACACACACACACACACATTTTGGCATAGCTGAGCATGTCTGTTTACTGGAGCGACTACACACTGACACATACATCCACACACACACTCAAAAAGACTTAAACATGTCTATCCAAGGGACTGACTGTACACACACACACCACACACACACACACACACACACTGAATTGCAGCATCAGCTCTTCCTTGCTCTATCTCTCCAGCCGGTGCTCTCTCACCCCTTACTGTTACAGCGATGATAACGGCTCTTATTACTTATTTATAGAGACAAAGAGAGAGAGGGGGAATAGTTTAGGGCCAAGAGACGGGTGCCCTACCATGACCTTCAACCCTGCCATTCTCAACTTGTGTTTTCAGTCTAAAGACCTGCTGGGAGGGAGACATAGGTAGAGAGAGAGAGAGAGAGAGAGAGAGAGAGAGAGAGAGAGAGAGAGAGAGAGAAATGATGGATAGAATAGAAAAGGATGGATTATGGTAGTAGAAGGGCCATGTTTAGAAGTGGACAGATGTGTATCTGTTTGCATACGTGTGAGTATGTGTGTGTGTGTGTGTGTGTGTGTGTGTGTGTGTTGTGTGTGTGCATGTCTCCATGGCAGAAGCTGTGAAAAATGGATGCTTTGGCAGGCTGCTTTGTCTTCCCCCCAACTGTTAAAAAATGCAAAAGACCTTTCTGCAGATGCTTGTGTTTCTGGGAGGGTCAGTGCGAGAGAGAGCCACGGCTGTCTGCTAAGCCTCACATCACCGTGTGGAAGTGAGAGGGCCGCGCCTGCATATTAATCCCTCTGTTTGATTAACTGGACCACTGCTGCTGGAAGGAGTCAGCCTGAGATGGCTTCTCTCACTTCCCTGGTGTGTGTATGTGTGTGTGTGTGTGTGTGTGTGTGTGTGTGTGTGTGTGTGTGTGTGTGTGTGTGTGTGTGTGTCTCTCTCTCTCTCTCTCTCTCTCTCTCTCTCTCTCTCTCTCTCTTTGTCTGTGTGTGTGTGTGTGTGTGTTCTCAGCACCTCATTGTAGTTTTGCTAATACAGAAGTCACATAATGAGTAAGACAAAACTATTCAATGCATATTTTGGTTCCACTGAAGTCACTGAATGAGGTCTCACATTTAACACACCCATGAACTCACAAACACAAGAAATTAATTAAAATAAAATACATTTCCATCACATGTACACATTGTTTGCTTTGTTTTAAAGGCTGTTTATCCTATCAACCAGTATTTTGCCATTGATGATACAACTTGTGCCATTTGTTTGGCAGATAGGATGTGAACCACTTCAGTCAGTATTCATGTTATTTACAAACCCAATATGTGATGATTTCATTGGCAAAATCAGGAGAATTTACTTTGCAATATTATAGAGATGTTTTTGTATTAATATACCTATATCTGGGATGCTGTTGCATTTCATGGTCAATAGGTGTCACTCTAGCCCCCTGCTGGGATCCATATGTGTGAGCGATAGGGAGTTGCTGGATTCAGCCCTCACTATTTAACTCAGCTGGTAAAGTATATGTATGCATGGATGTCTGGGAGTGCTTGTGTGTGTGTGTGTGTGAGTGTGTGTGGGTATGAGTGTGTATGTGTGTGTGTGTGTGTGTGTGTGTGTGTGTGTGTGTGTGTGTGCGCGTGCGTGCATGCATGTGTGTGAGTGTGTGTGTGTGTGTGTGTGTGTGTGTGTATGCGTGCGCGCATGCGTGTGTGCGTGTGTGTGTGTGTGTGTGTGTGAGAGAGAGAGAGACTCTACCCCTGTATAATCGTGTGTATATGAAAGTGAGAAGAGAGGCAGAGAGAGAGACTGAGACGTGCTCAAGAAAGTACTGTGAGGTTGTTTGCCAAGTGAACAGGGAGAACAGATTGTTTAAGTCACAGTTAGAGAGCGAAAGAGTGAGAGAGAGAGAGAGAGAGAGAGAGAGAAAGATAGAGAGAAGAGAGAGAGATTTCAGTGTTTGTCAAAATGAGCAGCCCATTATAACTACACCATAAAGATTCAAATATGGACTGAGCAAATAATATAAAAGCCCATACTACAGACATGTGTGAATATATGTGCCAGTTGCATTTGGAGTCTGGACCATGGTAAAATAAGATAGCATACAGAGCGAGAAACTAGTACACACACACACACACACACACACACACACACACACACGACAACAACAACCATACATTGAGGGATGTTCTGTGAAATGGGAATAGGTTAAAACGAAAAAATAATAACATAAATCTTGAGACACTCCATAAATAAATTGAGATAAAAATATAACACTCTAAACACATCCAGTGAGTTTGAACGGCAGAAGTTCACACACAGTCGCAGATATAATATATAATATTATAATATAATTATATATATAATAATATATAGAAGAAAAAATATATTATTTATGTAATTCTGTAATTTAATTAATTAATCTTCATGACCAAAGTGCCGATACATCAATTGCCAGGATACGTCACCTCAACAGACTTATTTATGTTTATGAACTAAAGATGAAGAAATTAAGGAATAAACATGTGACAAGCTGATTATGAAGGTGAGTCTTTTATCATATTATATATGCGTTTGGTGTGTAGCTGTGTATATTTTCTCTCATCCCCATGGTGATGCTGTCTGATTGGCGGGGGATTCAGCCATTCACAGCTCCCTGAATTGAAATGTTCTGCAGATGTCAGGGTCCCCAGTTCCTCCCCCCTGTGGACAGTGTGTTAACTCAATTATGCGTAAATCAGAATAAGATATGAATAAGATCGGCAATAAAGTCTTGGTCAGAGTTCTATTGATTAATGAAATAATCAGTCAATTTTTAATGAAATGAACTGATCATTTGGGAAGTGTGCATGCTTTTGTAGATCCAGCAAGTGAATTCAAGTCAAAACCTTGAATTAATTGTTAAATTATTTAAATTAATTATGTACAGTAACACTGTGAATGCATTACTAAACTAACTTAAAGTTCATAAATATAAAAAAATGTGTACTTCAGAATTAATAAGCTAAATTCTCAAGTCCATGGTTTGTTTTGTTTAATTCATTTCCATTTTTAATATAAATTAATAATTAACTCTGGAATGAAGAAATACAAAGAAACATAAGATATTATGGATAATACTTTATGAATGTTAACTACTGTTTCCATGAACGTTAGTTATGAATGAGACCACAGCGCTTTAGGCATTACCATCAGACTTGGAGATCTGCAGTGGAGTCGTCAGTGCTGTGCTGTGGCATGTCATTTTCCCTCTCTCTGTTTCTGGGGGTGACCGCATAACCCTGTGTGACAGGAGAAACCTAAATATATATCAGAAAACATTTACGGTTATGGTGTGGATACCTAGAGACAATCCTCTCTCTCTCTCTCTCTCTCCCCCCCCCCCCTCTTCTCCCCTCTGTTGTAATTGCTCTCCTCCCCTGCTGTCACTGCTCACTGACAGAGGTGAAGGTATCCTGTGGGTAAGAGATAAATGGGACACACACGCACACACACACACACACACACACACACACACACACACACACACACACACACACACACACACACACACACACACACACACACACAGAGAGGAGAGACTAGATGAATCGCCTAAATAAATTTTAGAAACTATTTATAACACTTTAGAGCTGCCAGCGTTGACAGCATAAGTCTCCTTCCTGTCATCAGAATAGCAAGATGGCACTCAAACACGCACCCCCATTAGTCTTGCACACGTTACTGTGTGTATTGTTTTGGGTATAGCTCAGTATGGATCCACTAGGAACTGGCATGTCAAGGTTGCTCCGTGACCTGGACCCCTGCTCTGACTTCAGTAGATAATCTTGACAAATCCTCCTGGTTTGATCAGTCAGCAGTCCCCATCTATCCAAACACCCCCCCCCCCCACCCCCCCACACACACACACACATTTATCTGTTTGTTTATTTTGAAGCGGCTGGGATGTGTGGGGGGAAAATGTGTGTGGCCACCGTTTTGTACAGGTGGCCTTGAATGGGCAGGGGGCCTCTCCAGAGGCCGAGGTCAAACAAGGTTAACCAGAGATGCTGGTGGAGTGAGCGCTCAGATTCCTCGGAACATGTCACTACAGGTGAAGGCTTCACAGGACAGGGGGAAGGCAGAAGAATGGCTGGGCATCTCGGTCAGGGTGCCTCCTGACCCTTCCGAGG
>NC_055974.1:6803318-6818318 GCF_018492685.1 Alosa sapidissima
GCGACGATAAATGACAGTATATGCGCAGGCCTGCTTAACGGCACAGCAACACCACGGTTAATGTAAATTGAGGTGCTGACATTAAAGACAAGGTGGTTTTTTTATTTAATTATTTATTTTTACCCCACACATGGCCTGTCTGCACCCACCCCTGCATGTGAAGTCCCAGAAACGATGTGTAAGTGCGTGGCAGGAGGTGAGACTTTCAAAGGCTTTGCACCCCGAGTGCCGAGATCCCACTGTGTGGGTAAAGAAAATCAGCAGGAAATGTGTCAAATGTGTTGATGGACGTGATGCTATATTCCTACACACGGAGCAGGTCATGGATATTGTTTCATGACATGGTTGATCTAAACAAATGCTGAAGTTTTAATTATTTTAACAGCATCCAAGTGCATATGCACAGACTTGCATTTTATATATATATATATATATATATAAAAGTATATATGTTAGAAGTACCCTTCAATACCTATAATACAGGACTGTTTTGAGATCAGATTACTGTACTTGATTACTGTACTTGTCTTGTCCTCCGTGTTTATGAAAATAACATAAAATAAATAATAGAACAAGTAGATCCTGCATGTGTAGAATTTATAGGCCTGATGTATTTATGTACACCTTAGCTTAGGTAGTGTTCAACAGAAGTGTTCTCAGCAGGTCTGCAGTAGGATATCTGATCCAGGTATCACAAATCATAAACTTCCGATCAGTGAATGTGTGGTGTTTTCTCCATGTATTAATAATCAATGAATGCACTATATTCACATGTCGTATTGCAGCCTTAATAATGTGTTTCCTGGCCAGGAATTCCCTGTCGTAACACAAGGGGTCTAATCAAATGATCTGACACCCACACCACCATTGAGGCTGAAGGCTCAAATAAGTTATTTCTAATGATTACATTATCATGCCAATCGTTGTAGCAACGTGATTAAAATCATATCTGTAATCAGAATAACTTGTCAGACTGCATATTGTAGTTTTTTTTTATTATTGATCAGCCAAACTCTTTTATATCAGGCAAGCTTGCAGTGGAGGTTTCTTTTGCAATGTCTTCTTCAAGAGAGAGGAGTGGAGATGGAGGAAGTCATTGCAGGTGAATGCATCATCAGCCGAGAGTGGAAGTATTACTGTCAGTCAAACACTCGTTTCTCCATACTGAGCGTGCTCTGTGATCTCTACACCACAAACAGAGGGGCTGTGGTAGACATCTGACTTTGTGAACTTTCAAATTCTGGCTGGAGATGAAGTGGAACAAAGGATTTATTCAAGTTCATTCATTGGACGCAGTTCGAACATCTGTTGATTTCCGAGAAAGAGAAGGAATTGTGTTGCCTCTCTCTTTCCTGCTCTTAAAAAAACATAATTCCATTATTCTGATTTCAGAACTGGTGTGTGGAATACAGGGGAAACTGTGTCATTCAACTGTCTTGTTTGATTTTTGTTAAGGTGAAGCGGTAAGGTAATGTCAGTAAACAACCATGCCTGTTGCTAACAATTAGAAAAGTCCACATAAAGTACTGTATAACACCATATGAGTTATGATTCGCTATGCTATGCTAAAGTTAAAATATATGTGGATAAACATCACTGCCCTATTAACTACACCCTTGCAATTTTCATAGCTTCTCAGTTAATGCCAGCAATAAAACACGTTGATTAAAAAGTTCTTTGTTTTCATATTCAAGTTCAGTTCAGCAATACAGTATATTAATGCAATCAGTACAATCTTCTCTAAATGAGATGGCACTCCTTTCTTTCCTTCATTAAGGGCAGATATAATAGAAAATAGTAATTGAACTGAAGTGCAGTATGAATCAATCAACAATTTAATAATCTCTTTGCCTCTCAAGTTCATTAGCTCAGTATATATATAATAGATAATATCATATTTGTGTTGTCCTGATGATCCGTGTCTTAATTTTACATATGGAGTGATGACGGTAGTCGGTGAAGACGATATGGTCATCAAAACACAACTCACAACTGGCTATCAATGTACAGTACGAATTTAAAGCATTTGTGTTAAACTTCACATGGCCAAATATAACGGACTTTCAGTAGTTTTATTTGAAGAATGAAACTAAGCAGAGAGAAAGAGCGAGAGAGAGAGAGAGAGAGAGAGAGAGAGAGAGAGAGAGAGAGAGAGAGAGAGAGAAAAGGAGAGGGAGAATATATATATGCTATGGGGCCAGCTTTGCAGTGTGAGAGTGATCAGAGCGGCCCCATGCATGTGAATGAGGGTATTGATTGCGCCGGCGATCAATGTTGTATTTATAACGCCAGGGAAGGCTGAATCAATGCATACCTAATGTGTGAAGCAGGGGGTGGGGGGGTTTTGGGAGGAGCAGGAAGAGGGCAGAAAGGGGCTGGCTGGGTGGTGGGAGGGGGCAGAGCTGGCTGCTGGGGGAGAGGTGGGTTGGTGTTCGGGTGGAGGGTGATGGAGGTGGGTTAAATCACAGGGAGGCTGGGATATTTCAGTCAACTCAGCAGCGCCATGGCATTCAGGCACTGGGAATCCGTCATTAAGAATCCTCTATTCGATCCGCAGACCCAGGTCCCACCTCCCTGTCTATGCATACGGTTACCAGTGAGTGGAATTGGTGGTGACATGTGATCTGCGCATGTCTGGGCATCTGTTGTGGAGAACTGATCAATTAAATTAATCATTATTCCTACAATAGGTATTCGTTCAGTTTGAATTCAATTAATAAATTTAATAGAAAAAATGACAAAGACAGGCAGAGTTTTTTTAGGAGTAATCTGGTTTGTTGTTTAGGCACAGGAAGAAGAACAGGCACATGCTGAAATTACACTCGTGCAAAATGGCTGTTCAATTCTAAACGGTGGTTTACCTCATTGTGTTAGTGTGTGAGTCATACACAGACACACACGCACACGCACAACATCTAAACAATAAACACCCACCCACACACACCACCCTCCTCCTTCTCCCGCCCATACCGACACCCCCCCCCCTTGGGGGATGCGGCAGATGAAATGACAGTTGGCGTCGGAGACGGCGGCTCTCAAGACCTTTCCCCACTCACGGCAAACTCCGGGTCTTCAATTAGCATTTTAATTGTTCTGTGTTTCGCCGGCGTTCTGGTGTGGCGGGGAGCGTGCCACAGGCTATGCCTTCCTCCAGCTGATCTCCAGATAAACACCGTCTCAGCGAGAGGAGCCCGGGTGGGCGGTGAGCAGAGGGGGTTGGGCTGTTTGTTATTTCCCAGCTACACTTACTGCACAGGTACTATCAAACAGCAGTGAATAAACTGTGTAATAGCTGACTATACAACAAGTCATCTGGGGATGCAGTGAGGTCCTTAAGAGCTGTATGGAGATGAAAGGCATCGTGTGCTTATTACGTTGTGTTCCCTTTAATAGTACATCTTGACCCGGAGACCCCAGATGAGCACACACTCATCTGCTCATGGACTCCTCCGAGAGGCGCCACTCTCACTCTGCACTCGGTCACCCTTGGCTCCTTCTGAGGGTCGCCACCAAAAAATAAAAAATAAAAATAAAAATGCAAAAAGATATGCATAGACACATGAACTGAGGTTTCCTTAAAGTATTTGACCACAATGTTGCAGGCATGCTGGAAAACCTTGAAAAATGTATGACCTGTATACACACTAAATGGAAGTATGACCCGGATAATAAAACATATATGAAATATAATTATATTATAATTACAACAAAATGTGTTGTCATTCCCACTAGATCACCCGCCCACTATTAAAGGCATACTGGTTAAATTTTTCTTTCTGTTGCAGCATTTTAAATGCCACTAACTACATTCTTTTGGATTTCTTCTATCCAGTAGAAAAAAAATACAACTCTCCCTTCTCTTTCGTTCTCCTCCTCGTTCGTTCTTTTTTATCTCCAGAGGAAGCAGTTGTGAATAGATTTTTAAGAGCGGAGGAGAAATGCAAATGCCCCCCCCCCCCCCCCCCCCCCCCCTCCCTGTGTGTGATTGCGGGGACAGTGCAGCCCTGTGCGTATGCAGCTTGGGGAATTACAGGCTTTGGAGGCAGCCAGACAGGATTGTGAGGCTGACCTTTTCCTCCTTCTCCTCCGCCGAAGATATGTAGGCTTCCACTCATTATCTGTTAAACAGAGGGAGAGAGGGGGGGGGGGAGCGAGGGAGGGAGAGGAAGAGAGAGAGAGAGAGGGAGGGAGGGAGACAAGGAGTGCTGATAGGTGGGTGAGGGAGAAATGGGGGGGTTGGGATGAGAGCACAGGAATGAACAGCAGACGGTGCCTAATTTTGACTGTAGTTCAGAATGGAGAAATGAAAAACAAAACCACTTTTTACATCATAGCTGTGTCTGAGCTCTGCTTCTCTGTGTGTGTGCATTTGCATGCATATTGTGTGTGTGTGTGTGTGTGTGTGTGTGTGTGTGTGTGTGTGTATGTGTGTGTGGAGACATTTTGTGTTCTGCGCACGAGTGCCCAGTGAGGCTTTTACCATGACCTAACAGTGGCAGCCCCCTCCCTCCTGGCCCTCGCGAGTTCAGACGGCAGCCGGTTCTCTGGGGGAACCCCAGGCTTCAGCCTCAGCTCGGACGGACATGCAAAAAGTCTTTCCGGTCCAGACCGGCTCCCCTGGACCCCGTAACATTTTACAGCTTTCTCCTAACCGGGGAGTTCACTCCGAGAGATCCTGCCATTCCGTGATTCGGTGTTTAAGTTTTATAGCGTCCCGTGTTGGCCTGGGGGCCCCCTTGCTCCAATACATCTCTTTTCCAGCTTCGATCGGTCATGGCTCCAAATGACTCCAGCCACTGGCCTTAGCTACATTGAATATGTATTTATGGGGTGAGCACTGCGAATGCTGTATATCTCAACTTCGTAATACAGCTACGACGAACAGTACAGTGAATTGTGATATGGATTTCCTTATCATTTCTTTTGGTTAGATTTTTTTGGCCGTTTTGTTATTTCTACCTCAGTGCAACTGTTTTCCATACAACAAGGGCAACCAAACAGGATGTGAGAGGAATGTCAAAGCTGGGTGCCTGTTGTTGAATCATACTTGCCAATAAAATAGCCGTCCAAAATTGACTCACATCGAGACATCAACACAGATGTCCAATTTAGCCGAAATGGAGGCAGTGGACATGGCATGGTGATGGATTCGGACCTGCAGCTGTCATGTGATACAAGAACAGTTGCACAACTGGGTCCTCAGTTATTAGATATAAATGTTGCAGTCAGTCATATGCAAAAACAATCTTAAGTCATATGACGGTGTTTGTAATGGGAGAGAACAGAGGAAAGTTCGGACATTAAAGTTTATTAAACAAGCTTGAAATGTAGCTGAGGCATTTTAGGAGGTTCTGGACTCAACAATGTAGTTCTGTTTTATCGGTCCACCTGCTTTAAGTGGATTGAGAAATTGTACGGCAATATACATGTCGACACAAATGATTAATTTATTGTCTATTTGCACCAGAAAGTGTTAAAAATATTAAACGTTGAACCACAGTTTGTCAGCTCCCCGCAATGCCCTCTTGCTTCTGACTCGAATCCATCTTTTCCCATTCCACAAAAACATGACAAATGGAGGGAGTATTTTTTTTATTTTTTTATTTTTGCTTTCACCAGAGCGAGTGGCCAGCGAGAGTCCAAGACGGTAGATCACCTGGAAAAAAGTTTGGGGGCGGCTTCTGGAAACTTTCCGCATGACCACTTCGTCAGCCCCTAAAGATGTCATCGAGCCGCTGCCTCGGACGCTGTGGGCCCCGCTGGCCGCCACCCGGAAGGGCCATTTCCTGGAGATTTACGGCGAGAGGGACGGAACGGGAATAATGAGTGGGAGGATGAGTGCATCGAGGACGTCCAGGGATGGGCCGTGCGTAAGAGTTCCTGAAAAAAAAAAAAAAAGATTGCTTTGCCGTGTTTGCCGCTAACAACGCTAACGTCATGGGCCTAAACCCAAGGGATAATCGCAGAGTCGGCACTTTCCCTCAGGGCTGGACCGGCGCAAGGCCAAGCTTGGACGTGTCGAGTGATAACCGCTCTGTAATTAACACCAGAGCACCTCAAAACACAAGCTCTCCCCTCTGTCAAATCAGTGCTTCCAAATCTGATAAAATACTTGGCATTTATTTCAGCCTTTGAATAAATGAGGGAAAACTGATATTTGTTTTTGAATGCACACACTTTTTCTATACAGTCAAAAACCACATTTCTAGTATTTCTCTTATCTGCATCTACATCATATATCCCTGTGAGATATTTTGACTACTTGGTATTGACATAATGAACTTCATCTGTTCTCACCAATAATGTATCAGCATTCCGATACAGTTGTTACCTAATGTTGTTATGGTGGCCAGCTGAGTAGTGGGGATATGGGAGTACCAGAGCTCAGGCAGGGATGAACTGTTGCTATAGTCACATTGCTTGTAGACCGCCCATAGGGACCGACATATATCATTGTATAATATATATCATTAATATCACGTTATACCTTATTTGTTTTTCTAAGTGTGAAATATTCGTTGCAACCTGCAACCAAGCCAAATATTGCTTTATGGCAAGGGACAAGTGTCCCAAATGGCGCTTCAGGGGTTATTCTTATACTACCTACTTTTTCTCTGTATATAACTGGTTAAGGTCAGGAAGAGGGGCATCATTGAGATCTACGCATACATGTAACATTCTACATACTGTACAATTCCTCTTCCTATTCCTACAGGTGAGTGATTGGTATTCTACACACATCATTTGGATTTGGATAAACAATATAGAAATAGTACAGTATGCACAGATAATATGTAGCCTATTTCAAAACAATGATATTTTTCTTGTAAGTAGGATTATCCTGTATTGACAGAGCTTCAGTTCTTCTTGTAATGAATGAGGGTTTTTGTTTGGTAACTGACTGTCTACAGTTTGCTATGCAATGATGACTATGCTATCAGATAAAAGAAAACAAATCTGTACATGTAGCATTAACTCTGCACATGTTTTGTCAATAAATACAAGTGATAGCTGCTCTACAGTAAAAAAAAATACCCTCCTCGTAACTGTTAGTTAAGCTTTGATACAATATATCGTGTCATACCTCCAAATCCACATGGGCATATTACATTATTGTGAGAATGTATTGGGTGGACATTCACCTTCTGCATGGAGCCATTATCATTCTCTCCTCCCTCAGCCTGTGTCTGTGGAAGAGCCACCTCTATAGTTCATTGTCCTCAACATTTACACAACGCCAGGTCTCCCGAGGATCATAATGTCATTAATGTGGCCTTTCTACACTTAAAACCACAAAGAAGAGAATGAGAGTCTGTGGCTGTTTGAACTCTCTCTCTCTCTCTCTCTCTCTCTCTCTCTCACCCTGTCTCTTTCCTTCTCTCTCTCTCTCTCATCTCTCTTCCCCTCCGCATCTGTCACACTCTATCTCTTTCTCACTCTCACTCTTGTTGTGTGCATGCGTGCAAGCCAAATGTCACTTCCAACGCAGCCCCCGACGCCGAGGAAAGTATTAATATTTCCTGCAATAACTCGGAGCCAAAAACACACGACTCAAGCGAATAAACAGACAGCGTGAAAAATGAGCCCCCAGCCATGTTTGAAATATGGACGTTGGTACACACATATTTGTCTGCATGCTGAATCATTTAATCCAATCTTTCAGAAGAGGAGTATGGAGGTGGTGGTGATGGTGGTGATGGTGGTGGTGGGGTTGTCGTGGGGGTGGGTTGGGTTGTGAGACTGAAGCATGTGCAAATTTATTCCGTAATGAATACACCTTTTTTTCCCTCCCTTTCCTCCTTCTTATCCTTCTTGGTGAGAAAAAAGGGCGCAGGGCTGGTGGTGGTGGCGGGGTGTGTATAATGAATGGTTTCCTGAATATGGGAGACACATTTAATTTTTGCGATGGCGGGAGAAATAGAATTCACCTGCCCGGATCGGGGAAGTAACCCTTCAAGGAAGTGTGTGCTTAATTAGAGACTGTTTGATTTGACACTGATTTGGTAATGCTCTTTAATCACCAAAATTACATTTTCCTGTTAGCCGCATAACAGGACTTTACCCGCCTGAGTCCTGCATTAAAATATGCATACCAGAACGCGTCTTGCACTTGCTTCGCTTTTAATCCAGACATCATTAAGGAAAGGCGAGGCAGAAGTGGAACCAATTTTTATGGCAGGGAAAAAAGTGAGGGGGAGCGTCGGACAGGGCAACACACATTTGATATGGAAATAATCATCAGGACAATACATATTAAAACAGCAGGGGGTTGCTGGGGGGTGGGGTTGCTGGAGGGTGGGGGTGGTGGTGGTGGTGGGTGGAGTGCGGGGGGGGGGGGGGGGTTGGGGGGTTGGCATGCTGGCTCTCTCCCCGACAGCAGACTCTTGATGAATGGGCAAGCAAATTTCATTAGGGCCCGCGAGATGGAGGTGTGCTAAGGCCCAGGAATAGCGCTGATGTTTTTTAATTTGTCAGGTAATTCGTTCCGTTGTGATTGAGGAAAGTGCTCCTGTAATTGCAGACAGTCAATCTGCACCGAGCGGCAGCGATGAGGAGAGAGACGAGTATGGAGGAGAGGGAGAGAGAGGGGGAGAGAGAGAGGGGAGAGAGGGAATGAAAGGGAGAGATACATAAAAAAAGA
The DNA here is from genome assembly GCF_018492685.1 of Alosa sapidissima. Lineage (NCBI taxonomy): Eukaryota > Metazoa > Chordata > Actinopteri > Clupeiformes > Clupeidae > Alosa > Alosa sapidissima. Next base: position 6,811,960 of record NC_055974.1, read on the forward strand.
AAGTAAGAGAAAAAGGATGGACACACAGGAAGTGAAGGCAAATGAGAGATCGAGAGAGAAAACAAAAAGCACCACAAGACATCTTATGTGCCCTTTAAACATGGCACGACAACTTAAGATGTACCATAGTCCTGGTACACTATGTCTTCAGATGTACCATATGTGAACACAGTGTGGTCCTGGTGCACTATGTCTTCAGATGTACCATACGTGAACACAGTGTGGTCCTGGTGCACTATGTCTTCAGATGTACCATACGTGAACACAGTGTGGTCCTGGTGCACTATGTCTTCAGATGTACCATACGTGAACACAGTGTGGTCCTGGTGCACTATGTCCTCCTGCTGTCTCTCTCTCAGGCCTCCACTCCTGCCCCAGCACTGCTGCGGTGTCCTGCTGCATATCTGCATTCAGGACTCAGTGTGTTCCGTCTGTTGGGTCCCTTAGTCCTCCCACTTAGAACACAAGACTCAGAGGCCTATTAAAGAGAGCAGACTGCTGGAATGTGTGGGGAATGGAGAACGAGTGTTGTGGACTTTCTCTCCAGCAACGGTGTAAAGACTCCTGCAGAATACTTAACCTCCATTAACAAACTAGACAGGCAGACAGACAGACAGACAGACAGACAGAGATAAATGGATGGATAGATAGATAGATAGATAGATAAAAAGATAGATAGATAGAAAGAAAGAAAGAAAAAAAGATGTATGAGCATTTGAGGTTTGGGTGAATTCCAAAATGTTATCGTAAAAGTGAAAAAGATGTGGATCATACATCATCATACATCTGAATCCTACAGTTCCATTCATTGTATTCAGATTTAAGACCATATGTATCCTAAAAGTTATGAGAATCATAGGTCATATCAATCTTATATATATATATATATATATATATATATATATATAAGGATATATATCTGGAACTAACTGTAAAAATGTCGTTTTTCACTTGTATTATGAGATGACAAAAAGAGCCTGTGAAAGTCTATGAATTGTGACCTCAATATTTTATGAATCATTCATGGCAATTCTTCAAAGCAAATTTCCGTTGGTGCAATATTGCTATTTATCATATGAGGTTGTCACAATATGTTATTAATGTCAAACTGTTATGTATTCTTCTCAACATCTGAGAATAATCCATAAAATGTTATAACAACACAATATATGATAGTATTATGATGCCTTTTTATGACAAGTGTCATAAACTATTAATAAAACATTTATGCAGTGTAATAAATGATACACAAAACATTTGTAACACCTAATAAAGCCACCCGACATGAACAGCGAACCCCGGTGCATCATAAATACGTGGCCATGGTTTTGCACTGTGTCCCCCTCGTGGTGCTGCTCGCAATGAAAGCAAACCACAGAGTTGGCTCCGGGGAGGGGAGATTTGGCCAGGGGTCTGAAAGCTGTCTGATTAACAGCTGCATCACCTCTGCTCAATGACTTAATCCCAAACTGGCCAAACCAATAGAGAAACCAACAGCAAAGCAAAAACAAAATTGTTGAACAATTTCTTGTGCTAGCTTTTACATTTTCACATGACACTGACTCTTTGTGAATCTGAAATATTCTGGAAGTATGACACTGTAATGACAAATATAGCAAACATTTTCTATGTGGTGCTTGTTCCCCTGCTATTCAAAGGAGAATCTGCCTTTGACCGATATTATGACCTCATCCAGACCCTGAAATAGACTGTCACCATTTCTGCCTCTATTATACTGGTGCAATTCTCAATTAAGTCCTGGTTAGGCTTCAGAATGGAACTGTAATGAGTGGCTAACTCCTTACAGACTCCAAATTGCCTAATATCCCCTAATTTAGATGCTACTTTGCGACTGCTGATTTTGCAGGATAATTAGCCGCCAGTGAGTGTCTGAGGGCCTTGACCACTAATTCTGAAAAAAAAAAAAAAAATGTTCTCACATTCAAGATTAGATTAGTTGTCTAGTGCTAAATTGTAAGTGTTGATGGTTATTTTACACACTGCTCTCACATGAAACAGGGCATTTTAGAGGTGCGGAAGAATGTCACATTTAACATTCTATATCAAACTGAAGAAGACCACAGGAATAAATTAAGACATGACATTAGGAATGTACAGATAGATAGATAGATAGATAGATAGATAGATAGATATAGACATTTCAGCTTAGATACAGTACATACATATGCGTACATACATACATATATAAAATAAATACGTAAACAAAAATAGATAGATAGATAGATAGATAGATAGATAGATATTACATAACATAAATTATATTACATAACATAAATTATAATTATTAAAATTATTACATTACATAAAAATATATATGCATTAGATTAAACAAATATATAAAACCCCCCATGATATTCAAGCTAAGTAACTAATTTGATCCTTCATTACAATCTTGCTATGTAAAAACAAACTTAGACATCCCGCATAAGATCATCATGGGTAATAATGTTTGATCAACGTTCCAAATTAAGCAGCAAAACAATCAGGCGAGTTAGTCAAACAAAAGAATTAGCTAGCTTGGACATTTGGGGAAAATACCGCTCTTAAATCAATGTTACAACAGAGATGAGATGCACTCTCTCTCACGGCATGATTTGAATGATTGGGGTCGCCAGCGTTTTGTGACATCAAAATAGGGTCACTTACCAAAAAAGGTTGGGAACCTCTGGACTAGATAAATACATATGTATACATACTGGGATAGATCTCATCTCAAAAGCAACAGAGATTGGGTTGTCATTTGCATGAGGAAGTTTGTGTGGCTGCCTAACTGGTCACCATAGCAACACAGTCTAAGTGCTTCAGCGACACTGGTGTGCCAATGCGCACCGGGCTGACCGTTTCTCTCTTGTCTCTTTTCTATTCTCTCTCACCGGGCTGACCGTTTCTTACAAACAAGTTTCACGATGTCCAGAAGGAAATGCTTCAATATTACCATCTAAGAAAAACATCTTGCATACAGAGATGATAAACACCATTTTGTGTTGACTCTGAAATGTTAAGGGAGGTATTCTGAACTGGAGGCTTTTCCTGGCCTCACAAGAACCCAATCAAAAAAGTTCTCAGTGTGTTCTCTGCAGTGCTCTCTCTCTCTCTCTCTCTCTCTCTCTCTCTCTCTCTCTCTCTCTCTCTCTCTCTCTCTCTCTTTCACTCCCCACAGAAGCTCATTGGCCTTGGCCAGGCTGTAATGTGTGGTGCCTCTGCTGCCACAACTCCTGCCTGCTCCTGCCTGAGTGTGTATCGATCGCCCGCTCCACTGTATTACACTCAGGGGAGGTGTCAGCTAGAGGTGAGGGGAACTCTGTGTGTGTGTGTGTGTGTGTGTGTGTGTGTGTGTGTGTGTGCGTGTGTGTGTGTGTGTGTGTGTGTGTGTGTGTGTGTGTGTGTGTGTGTGTGTGCGTGTGTGTGTGTGTGTTTGTATGTATGTATGTATGTGTGTGTGTGTGTTTGTGTGTGTGTGTGACACACAGAGAGAGAAAGAGAGAGAGAGAGAGAGAGGCAGAGAGAGAGTGAGAGAGAAAGGGAGAGAGGACACAATTGATCACAAAAGTTGCACTGCTGAAACAAGATTTTTAGGTTTGTATTTTGTGTGCTACTGCACAAACTGATTCATTTGTAGTTGCTTGGAGTTTAAGTACTGCAGTTGCTTGTGACTAGCCTTGAGTCAGTTCAAATGTATACATGAAAGTATCAGAGAACATGTGACAGACCCCTCATCAATCCAGCTCAACTTTCTATCTGGCCTGTGACTACCCTCAAAATAGCACACATAACAATATGTACTGATATGAGAAAATACTTTGTGATTAATGATAAATTAATTATTATGTACTAATACTGTATTATTTGACAGTAATGGACATTGTGAAATGATATGTTATAATTAATGTGTAAGTGGACATCTGGTTGAGCTAGGCTGTGTATACACACTATACAGTTTGTGTATTGATATGTGATCACATTTTTCCTTATATTCTGGTTGATGCTACATTCCAATAGCTATCGTTCAACAAGGTGTCTCAAGTACAGATCCTTCATGTGGAATAAAAGAATTCAAGGCTTCAGTCTGGATCTGGCCTTGTAAAAGGGACCTGCAAGGACCTTGTTCCATCTAAGTGTGAACACTAGGCCTATAAGCTCTTTTTCAATCCTGGTCCCTCTGGCTAGACTGAGGTGGCTGAGTGTGCTTTTGACGCATGGGGTCCTGCAATGCAGTTCATCACTTTTACTAACGGCCCAGGAGGGTGCTGGGTAACGTATCCCAGGGTGCAAAGCTATTGACCTAAGTGGACACCCTCCATCTGTCTGCTTCAGTTTACATGATGCAGCCTTCTCTGTCTCTGTCTCCCCTTTTGCTACATTTTACTACATCTGCCAGTGCAATTACAGCATCAGCATTACCGTATCCTCTCATTATGTCACCTATCATCGTCATCGTCGTCACCAATAGCATGATTATCATCATCATCATCATCATCATCTTCATCTCGATCTCCGTGGACATCCGTCTCCCCTCCCTCTCTCTTGTCTGCGTGTGTGTTAACTGGGATGGCTCCTCTGTCCTCTGCTACCCTCGGCAACCCTGTGGTTTTAGGAGGTGCCCTAGTGGTGCCAGCCTCATGGAGCTTTTGGCTTGTTTTGCGGCCTTGCATTTTTGAAAACATACTTTTTGTATATCAAAATAAGCAGTTTGACAGTACACATGTTTGTTAAATCTTTTCAACAATTTAACAATAAATAATGTTAAAGAAATTGGCAAGTGTATTGTAAACTTTCTTCCTAAAGAGTCCATACCTCTGTGAAGTGGAAATGCCATATCTGACAACATTAGTAAAAGAGAAACTAAAAGTTGTGGATCAGCCCTGTGATTTGAAATGTATGCTTTCCACCAAGTCTGACAAAAAAAAACGAACTTTGACCTTTCCACCAAGTTTGAGGAAAAGCGTGCTAGTAGTGCAATCCTGCTCTAGGACAGACAAACAAACAAACACAGCAGACCACATACCCAGCCTAATGGAGGTATCAATTACCCAGGGCGGTTAGCTGTGGTTGGTTTCCATGGTAAGGCCATTTCTGCACTGCTGCAGCATGAAACCCAGGCGTGCATCATCCCTCCTCTGTCACCCCACACAGCACTGACCTTCTGCGTGTCACCGCTGAGCTACCTGTCACATCCACTCCAGCAGGCCATCGGACACAGCCAACATGGAGGGGAAAAAAGAGGTATAGACACTGTGTGTGTGTGTGTGTTTGTGTTTGTGTGTGTGTGTGTGTGTGTGTGTGTGTGTGTGTGTGTGTGTGTGTGTGGTAGGCTACATGCATAAACGTGTGCATAGATACAGGGTAAAAAAGCAAAACAAATAAGTAATTATTAATGTTGTTTTTAATGTTAAGCCTTTAGCTAATCAAAATCACAGTCCTCAAAACTGCCTCTGGCTCCGGCCTTTAGTATGGCAACTGAGCTGCAGCAGTGGCATGAATATGGTACCCTTACCCTGAGAAAAGCTCTGCTTTCATTGATTTATGTAAATTCATGTCATTTCTCCCTCTTGTTCAGTCTTTTTTTACAGGCTTCAGGCTAGTGATTTCATGGTCAGAGACTACATTTCCAAAGTTGGAATGAAATCATGGGAGTTTTACTGGAGTTGAGGCGTGTTCCCGTCATATTAATCGTTTCATGGAAGGTGGCAGTCTGGGCTATTTTAAGACAATCTTTTCCTTGACCTGACATAACGATAATATTATACTTGTTTGATATTACAATTAGTCGTTCAGTGTTTGGAAGACCAATAAGTGAACTCTCTCCAACACCAAACAGGAAAGGGTAGCCGTACAGGATTTTTTTTCTAAATGATTAATTAATCATTAATGACTAAATGAATGAAGCCACAGGACAGTGTTTTATGCAAGTTAAAAGAAACAAAACCATATTAATATCATATTAACTGCCTCATGTATTAACCTCATAGCTGAAGAAATCCGCTATCCGCGGCTAATAGTTGGGAAATTACGGTAGATACTTCACCCTCATCTGTTCATAGATGTATGGAGATGTAACACATCTGCTGACGGATGTATGGAGATGTAACACACCTGCTGATGGAGATGTAACACACCTGCTGACGGATGTATGGAGATGTAACACACTTGCTCACAGATGTATGGAGATGTAACACACTTGCTGATGGAGATGTAACACACCTGCTGACGGATGTATGGAGATGTAACACACTTGCTCACAGATGTATGGAGATGTAACACACTTGCTGATGGAGATGTAACACACCTGCTGACGGATGTATGGAGATGTAACACACTTGCTGATGGATGTATGGAGA
>NC_055974.1:6820818-6855818 GCF_018492685.1 Alosa sapidissima
CACACACACACACACACACACAAGCTCCTCATCGCCCTGAGGAGGGCAGTAATAGCCAGGCTCTCAGCCTCCAGTGGGTCCTCCAGACCAGCCAGCTGTGTTTCTCTTCGCCTCCAGCCGCCTCGGCAAACAAGCAAACAAACAAGCCCAGAAAAGTGAGCCTTTCTCTGGGGGGAGAGTAGCAGCTCATGCCCTCCTCTGGAGCCTCCCCGCCGCTCTCCCTCATTAGCCACCACGCCTCACACACACACACACACACACACACACACACACACACACACTACATACACACATATTGTATGCACACACCACACAAAAAACACACACATGCACATACTACATAGACACAAACCACACACCACATACAAGCACACTCACAGGTACACACGATACACACACACACACACACACACACACACTTAGACAGACACACACAACCACACACACACACAATACACACTTAGACAGACATACACACACAAGCACACACACACACACACAACACACACACGCACACACACACACACACACACACACACACACACACACACACACACACACACACACACACACACACACACACACACCTCCTGAGGCCTGGCAGTAGGGGGCAATTTGAAACATTTTAGGGGGGACCTTCAAAGCAGAACCAAGGAAATGAAAGTCGGAATCGGTTAAGTGCCCAAAAGAATTCATCACCTGTATTGCTCTCCTGTCAGTGACTTCAGTCCTGGTTTTTGGAGTGGCCGTTTAGATTTGTCTCTTTGCTGTGGGTGTGAAGGTGTCTGAGGGACTTGTCTGAACCTTGACATCCTGGGGTCTTAGGTTTCTAACTGTAATCGTAATGGATGCAGCACAACAGAGATGTTACTGTATCTATAACTGTTTTTTTTTTATATCCTTGAATGGAATAATAGGAATTGTTGTGACAATGCTTGATCACATTATATTTTATTACATTATATCTCTTCCTCTTTCATTATACTGTATGTTTGTTTATACAATATGTCCGGTCACTTCATGGACAAGGATTACAGTAAGTGACAGTTAAAGTTAAATTATTGTCATTTGTGTTAAATGATGAATGTTCAAAACCAGACATATTCTAATAGGGGTACAATTGTCCTTCCATCATTGTTGGCATCCATTGTTATGTTTTAAGATTGAGATCAGTAAGCCAGTTAGTAATGCTAGCCTGACGAGCCAGACCCACATCAAGATGTAGGGTCTGGGAACTTACCATAGGCACTGCTCAATCTGAGGGGCGGGATAAACGGTTGTCTTTCTGCATGCAATAGGATAGCACTACAACCGGCTACAACTCATGAGTCCCATGCATTTTCCCACCAGTGTAGGCTAGTTGATCAAACTTTTGCCAATTTAAAAAAGCCTAACTCTCGCCGACTCTATTCACGATGTGATTGGCCTTATAGAAGTTTCATTTTTCCAGCTCGCAAGCCAACGGAGAGTTGCTAGATTACCCTGGCTGCAAATTACATTCTAGATTTCTAGGCTAATTTAATGCCCATTTCAGGAAGAATTAATGAAATAGCTCCCGACTGGCAAAACAAAATTAACTGAGAATTTTTTGAATGTTATGTATGGTTGTTTCCATTAAATTTCCCCTGCTGCTAATCTGCATTTTACTATTACTGTTTATTGTTTAAGCATTTTGTCTGTTTTTTTTATTCCTACTGCAAGATTATATTTATGGCAAGATTATAATTACAGTACACCTCTTGTATCAGAAGAACAGTAAAACGTTGATCTTAAAATTGGTTTGCTGTGTAAAACTAAAGATAAAAGTTGATGTTTTGTTTATACTGGGAACAATTTTTAAATATATTTACTCCTACTGTACATCAGGTTCATAACCACCAGGACAATCATTCATTAGCTCATAAATGATGCAAATCCGCTATTCGTCTACTAAGTTTACAGGTTCAGGATCAGGAGGATGTTCCATGAGTGCAGCCATGGTTGGGGGAAGACTTCACTGCACCCTTCAGTTTAAGAGTAACATAATCATATCATTATCTTGACAAGACAGATGATGCATGCCACAGTGACAATTAATGTCACTTTTATGACAAATGATCTGGCAGTGGCATGTAACCACTACCAGTCAGAGTGGTGACAGACGTTATAATACTAGATGGCAGCTTATGTCATGTGTTCCAGTCGCTGCTTAGCACGACACACGTTGAAACCGTCTGCATGACACAACCAGTGGAGAAAACTCAGCCATCATACCTGACATGTTCAACGTCACTGTGGCGCCCTCACAGATCAGTCTGACGTGAACATTGTTTAACCAAGGCAGTGTTTTGAAATAAAAACAAACTGTGTGATGTGTTGATATGTTAATATTAATATGGAAATATTGTATTCCTTCCAAAGAGAATTATTTTTAAAAGTCTTTTGGCTGATACAAACCCAGCTGATAAACTCAAGGCTTGATGTACCGTTGAGAGAGAGTGTTAAAGGGAAAAATAAAACAAAGAAGCTGGGAACAAAATGTTTATTTACTTTAGTTTGACGCCACAGTAATTGTTGTTGCTTCATAACTAAGAAGAATACAGAGACATGAATTACTCTGACTCAAAAATGTGCAGCATTTCTGTGATTGTGCTACTGGGGGACCATCTATTGGAGGCAAGCCCAGGAGGGAGTTCCAAGGATGAAATTCTGACAAGGTGAGGGAGACATGTGGAAAGCGGAGGAGGCAAGTTGGAGAAAGGTGAGAGAAGGCGAAAATAACTGACCACAAGTGCCCAGCGTATGTGATATCACACAGCACACAAGTACTTATAATCAGAAAAATACCCTCCATCATTCTTTCAGTGTAGCTGCACTGAGCTGTTGACGTTCACTCAAACCTCCCATTGGTCCTCTCACATGTATTGAAATATTGAGAATATTTCATGAAAAATACACTTGGTGAAAAAGTCTCTCTGCAACACCTTTTTTCCTACTGGGGAGGCATTTCACATCTCTACCACCACAACACACCATTGAACCATTTTGGCTTCTGGGCAGAGCCCATCAAAGACTTGGAGAAGGGCTTGGAGAAAGCCCACAAACGGAAATATATATCTATTGTCTGTCTTCTTTACCCAACAGACAGCTACCAGAGGGGAGGAGGAGGAGGAGGAGGAGGAGGAGGCGGAGGCATCTCTACTAGTGCTCTCCCCACTGTCAGGAGGTGACCGGTAAGACCTTGGGCGTGCACGTCCATTAGAGCAGAGTGGGCTGAAGTGAATTTGTACATGATACTTCCGTCAAACATTCTCCCTGGCCTGCCCCCAGCCTTCCTCTCTCTCTTCTTCTTGTACTCCACCCTGACTCCTTGCCCCCACCCAAACCCCCGCTAACCCCAGACGGGGCAGGCAGGTAAAAAAACGAAGCGTGCGCTGGAGCAGTGAGGGAGCAGGATGTGAGAGGATGGAGGGTCGGGCTATCGATTCACTGTTCAGCAGCAGGGTGGGGGGAGGAGAAGAGAGGTGGGGAGGGAAAGGGTGGATGAGAGGAGGGGGGGGGGGGGTGGCGCTGGTGGTGGCGGTGGTCTCTCCCTTACAGGGGTTCGCTCCAGCCCTGGCTTATCAACAGACCCTCCCCAGGGAGAGAAGGTAGAGAGGGCTTGCTGCTATTCCTTTTTTCTATTCGTTTTTTACCCTTTCAGATTCTTCCCACTCTCCTTTTCACCCTGTACTCTCTCTCTTTCTCTTTTTCTCATACTGTACTCTCTCTCTTTCTCTCCATCACCCTTTCTCTTTCTCCCCCTCTCCCCCCCATCTCTCTCTCTGTTTTCTGTCTGTTGTTCTTTATTTTTATTCAGTAAAGTCTCTGAACAAGTCATGAGAATGGAAAAAAGAATATATACGTATATATAAACGCAAGGTCAAGAAAGGTCATCATTCTAGCATGTCAACAGTATGGTAGAGTTGGATTGGGGGGGGGGGGGGGTGTACAGATAGCTCTCAAGAAGACAGGCCTGAGAGCTTCCGATATCCCAGAATGCCTGCTACTGATAAGAAAGTGGGCCATGTAACCTTTGGTGAGGCACGTGACAGGAATGCAGACGGCACAGCTCCTCGACAGAAAGGAGGAGGAGGAGGAGGAGGAGGAGGAGCGGGGCAGAGAAAGATGCTGCACTTGAAAGATGAAGTCAAAGTCAGAAAAGGAGGGAGGGTTGAAGACAGTGAGAGTGGGAGAGAGAGAGAGAGAGAGAGGAGAGAGAGAGGGAGAGAGAGAGAGAGAGAGAGGGAGAGAGAGAGAGAGAGATGTAGAAGGATGGGGGGGGGGCGCTATAAAGATAAGGGAAAGAAGCTGTTACAGTAGTTGCCAGAATAGTGAAGGTGGAGGTAGGGAACAAGGGAGCATGAGATGGGGAGAGAGAAAGAGAGAGAGAGGAGAGAGAGAGGGAGAGAGAGAGAGAGAGAGAGTAAAGTGAAGGGAAAAACTGAGAAGTGGAGAAATGGAGTGTGTTAGGGAGGGCTCTATGTGTGAATGGGTTGTCTCCTTTTTGTGGATAACAGTGCAATTTCTTTTATTGGCAGCACAATAGGCACAGGCTGGAGAGAGATTCTGAGACCTTGAGATAAACTGCCACAGAAAAAATACCCCCCCCCCCCTTTAAAAAAAGAGAAGTGAATAGAAAATATAGGAAAAGAAAGGACAAATATAAGGAATGCATTTACTGTCACACAATGCCAGTTGAGTCCAATAAGCACCAGTGCTGTGGTGGAGCCTGGCGCCCTCAGCTCTGTCTCTTGAGGCTGCACTGCCTGCACAACCTGGAGGTGACAAGCCAAGTGTTGCACGGTGACTTTCACGGGTTTATGACATAGTAATTTCAGGTCAAAGCCCTGGCAGGCGATTCGAGAGAGGAGTGTGAATGAGGGAGTGCATGAGGTTCTCCGATCAGTACATTATGGACACAGACGGCCGGGACATCACACTTGACCTCATTGGCTGCTCCGCTCTTGTAAGTCGGAGATCCTTCAGCCCACTAGAACTCTAGAGGTGGGAATTGTGAGAGAACGTGACACGGTGCAGTACTGAATTCTCTCTCTCCCCCCCCCCCCCTCCCTCTCTCTCTCACTCCTTTTCTCGTCGATTTAGCTTTAGTGTCCTTGAGCCGTGCACTTAACCTGCTCAAGGACACTTAACAGCTTCTATGTCTATTCATCTGTAAAATTGTGCGCATGTGAGCATCTCACCAAGTGGCCGCACAGATGAATGGGCGAGAGGGGCTCTCTTGTCAGAAAACGTGTCTGACGCAGATGATTACAGCCAATTTTGAGTCTCTCTTAACTGTACGACCCTGCTAAAAGCGTCGACTCGCGCTTTAACACCAATTTTCGAGGACCGCCGTATTTTTCCACCTCAATAACAGGTAAATTAGTTCCGTCTTATTTTACGTTTTTAGAGAGGGAGAGGGACAAAAAGAAGAGTGAGAGAAAGAGAGTGAGAGAAAGAGAGAGAGAGCGCGATAGAGAGAGAGAGAGAGAGAGAGAGAGAGAGATAACAGTTCATTTAGAGAAAGGAGGAGAAAAGGGGACAAATGGACGTTGGTGGTGCGGCCTGGTTGGCTGGGGCTCGGTGAGATATCTGCTCTAATGCTCCGCTCAGCACTTCACCGACAGGCCCCTGCTAACACGCGTCAGCGTGATCGCCTCGACGGGGGAATAATTGACCCTGAACAATTATTACAATGACTGCTCCCATTTTTCTTCCTCCCTCTCTCTCTCTCTCTCCCTCTATCTCTCCCTCTATCTCTCCCCTTCTGTCTCTCTTGGTCTCCCTTTCTCTCTCCAGTAAAAAAAGAAAAAAAAAAATACAAACGTTAAGGAGGAGGAGGAGGAATCACGCGTTGCCGATTCTGGGCGAAGACGCCTCACAAATGAAGTCCTTCTCCTTCAGAGGGCCCCCTGAGAGCGCGGTGCCATTTGTTTTCATTATCTTGTCAGCCCCACCACTTTAGCGCTCTCTTCCCTCCTGTCCCTCTGCTCCTCTCCTCTCCTCCTAATCCCTGGTACCACTCTCTCTCTCCCTCCCTCTATCTCTCCCTCTATCTCTCTCTGCCTCCCTCTATCTCACTCCATCAGAGGGAACATCATGTGCATAACTCAGGGCTGTGGCACACGCCAGACGTGGGGTGGGGGGGGGTGGGGGGGTGCAGGGAGCAGGCGATGGAGATATCTACCCACCTTGTGCACAGAGCAGGGCTTCACTCTGGGCCTTGTGCACAGAGCAGGGCTTCACTCTGGGCTGTGTGCACAGGGCAGGGCTTCACTCTGGGCCTTGCTGGTGAGATTGTTGAGGGAGTGCTGTTTTTTTCCCTTCTTTCTGTCCTGGTCACACACACAGTGGCGCATACACACAGACCTCTTGTGAATGTTTGTTATCAATCCGGCCCATGGTTCCCCCGACAAACTCTCAGAGTCTTGAGGGCCGGTGTGTGTGTGTGTGTGTGTGTATGTGTGTGTGTGTGTGTGTGTGTGTGTGTGTGTGTGTGTGGGAGTCCTCTCAGGACTGCGCCCTGGCATGAGACTAAACTAATCCATTTGCATTTCGCCAATTTCCCTACTCTTGCACTGAGAGCCCAAGTCTCCATAAGCACTCATATAAATGCAAAGCTGGACTTCTTTTCCTCCCCCCCCCATCCAGATTAAGAGCCACACAGGCCTAAACGCTTCCTCATTTGAATACAAATGATAACAAACATCTCTTGGAGCTGCTTTGCCTTCTCAATCTGAAGACCAAATTCTTGTAACATTGCATTACATTATGAAAAAAAATCATTACATTATGAAAATCACTCAAATTATGAATGTATTTAAAATAATAAGTTCAGGTATTACTCACTGCTCATTCATTCATTCAGAATGAGGTGCAGTCCTTTGCACTTTCCCTCATAGGAAAAGTGTAACATTAACATTTAACATCCAGCGATACGATTCAGCGTATTGTCTGGATTTGTGTGTTTGTCGTGATGCTATCCAAGGCCAGAAGGATAAACAGTTTGGTGCGCACTGACAGTGTTTGGGTATAGGCTAAGAGGAGCGTGGTGAGTGATGCGCAGGTTAAGCCATGCCAGACCCAAACACGGCCTCTAAAGCCTGCTTATTTATATCCGCCCTTTTCCTTGGGATGGAGCTCGCCGTTGTTTTGGAAAGAGAAAATTACGGTTCCCTTGCGCGACCTGACGGCTTGTGTGTTCCTGATTCAAAGGCTTCAAACATCAACACAGCACACGGGGGTGTAAATAATCTGGATTTTTTGCTTACGTTTCACAATGAGGGTCTTTCTCTTCCAGAGGACATGCTGCTCTGTGTTCTGATGTGCCTTGGAAGCAGTGAACTAAACGAGAAAAAAACTTCATTAATTAAAGAGGTCATACGGACACTTACAGTAAAGGAGACACAAGATGTGGCAGTCAAATCTCTCTATTTCTCTCTGTGTATGTGAATGTCTATGTATAAGTATATGATGCATGCATATTATGCATTTCAGATGTATAGGTTAACAATCCATTAGGTGCAAATTATCGTCATTCCTGGATATTCACCATGAGGACATTTAGTCTTTAGTCAGTCATAGAGGAGTATTTTAGTTTGAACCATATCACTGTAACACCACCTATTACGGAAACATACTAAATTATACCCTGACACACTCTTTTAATTTCTGGTTACTTATAACCCATTAATGCAAATATCTCAGGTAGTGTACAGTTACATTTGAAATGAAATTGCTCTGCATTGAATTGAGACATACTGTGGCACAAGGGGGATTTAAGATTTACTACACTGTAAGTAAATGTAGTGGATATAACTGCAAGAAATGTGTGTGGGAATATGTGGTGTGTGTGTGTGTGTGTGTGTGTGTCTGTGTGTGTCTGTGTGTGTGTGAGAGAGAGTAGGCTATGTGCGTGTGAGTGAGTGAGGGAGAGTTTTTCACCAGCCCCGGCGCTCCACAGTGCCTGATAGCCAGTCAAGCAGAAAAGTGAATTACTCCTCTCCTCCATGACTGCTTAATTCAATATCTCCGATGAGCTGCTTTAGCCCCACCATCCTACGAAAGGGCGTGCACGCACCCGTGCTGTGTCACATAACATTACACACTGCCGACACCATTCACTTCTCCACACTCACTCCCAGCCTCTCCACGATTGGCCCCCGAAGGAGAAATCTCCAGAGGTGTTCCATTTTTTTTTTTTTAAGTTTTATTTTTGATAGATTTCATTCAGCCCTTTATTGGGAGAAATTGTCACACTGTGATAAATGTTTAGCTCCCCTTGCTGTCAAACCGCTGTTGAACAACCCAGCCAATAATACGGTGACAAAAAAAGGCATCAGTGCTTCCACTGGATCCTCTTCTTCTTGTTTCTTTTCTCTTTTTTTCTTCATGCGGCTCGCTCAAGGGCTTTAAAACAATAAAGCAGGAGTGTGAGGAGGGGATTTCGAACGCTCCGTGTTATCCCGTTATGTGGCGCTGGGATTTGGCGTGATGACTCCGGGCGCCTCCGACGAGGCGGGCGGGCTGGCGGCAGACTCGCTCCCGCAGGCCCACGGGACGCTTATCCGTTTTCCCATCCCCACCGAGGAAGCATCCGGGCCACGGCTCCGTGTGCGATATCTCCGGGCTGTTTGGAATTATGGGTTGGCGCCTCTTTTTTACGCAGGTTGGGAATGTTCGCATGTTTGTCCTGGAACCAAATTGACGGCCTGCCTGCAATTAAGATGTTCATGTATGAACACTGGTCTTTTCCTGTAGCTATGCTGTGTATGAGCTACCTCTACACAAAAATCACACAGATCTTTACCACATTATGTCTGTCTGAATCTTTTCTCAGTTCTCAATCTTTCTATTGAGACCATGTGGTCTTTGGAGCATTGTAAACACA
Source organism: Alosa sapidissima (assembly GCF_018492685.1). NCBI lineage: Eukaryota > Metazoa > Chordata > Actinopteri > Clupeiformes > Clupeidae > Alosa > Alosa sapidissima. The sequence continues at coordinate 6,829,730 of NC_055974.1, forward strand.
AGTCGCAACAAACCTGTGTTTGCTACACTGTGTCGCTATGATATCCACACTACACACAAATCATCTCCACGGGAAGCTCAAATCCTTAATCCAGGCAACAAATGAACACTTTTAACACACAGCAAACTAATTCCTCTAGGGAGACGGCTTGCAATCTGTCAGCACAGGGTAGTGGCATGTAAATGGGGCCCAAATAGATTATTATGGCACCGTGCCTGGCAAGGCTCCCACTCCAGGCTGAGGGCTGGGCACAGAGGGACAGACAGCAGCTCTGACCACGGAACTCAGATGGAACACGACCACACATGTGTGTCCACCAGGACATACGTCCGAGGTTTGTCATGTTTATTTTGTCCCGCAGATATTTCTGTTCAGGGAAGACTGGAGGACTTGTTTTCAAGGGAGCTGAAAGGAGCATATTGGTTGCAGTTTTTTAGGCTAGAACGAGTGAGCCTATTGCTTTTGAACACACAGGAAGCACAGCTGAGCTGACATTCAAACAGCAAAATTACATAAACTGATGTTATCAATGTCAGCTGCCAACCTAATTAAATTAGCCATAAGCCCAGCTAATTTGAGTTCTGGCTAGACATCTAGTGAGTAAACAATAACCCATCTAAAAGTTCACTCAGAAAATGAATGTAGTTTACCAACCTGACAGTCTGCAATAAAATATCATTGTTATCAGAATATGTACACTTCAAGAGCACCAACTGTGTGTGTGGGCACACTCCAAGCAGCCTACAAAGCATATGAAGCAGCCTACAAAGCATATGAAGCAGCCTACAAAGCTTAAGAACAAGTATTTGTGTCTATGGTGTTTGCAGCTATCCATGTGCACATCCATAAGTGAGTACAATCAAGGCGTGAATCTAGGCATGTTTTTAGACATGTGGCTCTGCTCTGGTGGGCCGAATGACGTTGGCACAGTTACATCAAAAGAGGAGGAGGAGGAGGAGCGGCGAGCCTGGATCAGGGGCACAAGCCAGGGGACGAAGGCTAACACCTCCTGTGTGGCGGCGGCCCTCTCACGACCACTTGCCCTCCTCTTCCTTGCTGCCTTGATGATGGTGCCTCCCTCTTGACTCCCACCCCCATCCTCCCCATCCTCCACCCTCCTGTCCCTGACAGCACCAATTGCCAGACTAGCATTGGACCTCGCCAACAGCTGCGTGGTCCAAGCAGGCACATATCAATGGACCTAATTAATTGGATTAATGGAATGAGTCCCAGGATTGTGTGTGTGTGGTGGTGGTGGGGTTTGATGTGGGTGGATGTGTGTGTGTGTGTGTGTGTGTGTATGAGTTGAGGGGAGTTGAGAGGAGAGAAGAGAGGTTACCACCAGGGGGAAGTTGAACTACTGCCGATGGAACCCTGGTGGAGTTGGGAGTGTTGGGAGGGTTTTTTTTTTAGGGTGGGGGGTTAGAATGGGGGGTTGGATGCAGTGGTGGTGAGGGGTAGGTCTCAGGGGCTGCCTGAATATGGATGAGACAAAATTGAGTTAGAACGGTGGAGACTACAGCATTCATTAGACCGCCCACCCTCTGAAGCAACGGATTAATATGCGCGCCATTACTATGCAAATGAGCGTTAATGAAACGCAGAAGCCTTTTTTAATCAGAGGAAGAGCAAGCAGATGCTGGCTGGGTTCAGGCTAGAGGGGTGGGGTGAACGCGTGTGCATATGTGCACGGTTCAAACGGGTGCATCTGTGTGTATCTACGTGAGTTCACGGGTGTCATTGTGTGTGGATTTTCTTAGACATGTACTGTATGTCCTGTAGGAGAGAGATAGAGAAAGAAAGATACAAAAATCAGAAAACTCTCAGACTTTTCCTTACTCGGAGTGGACAATTAATGGAGTTCTGAGTGATCAACTTCGAGTTGTAGTTGTACAGTGGAGTCATGGAGAGCCGGAGACAAGACATGTCTCAAGTTTCGTATCTCCATGACCTAACTTCCAAAGCCTGTTTCAAAAACAAAAACAAAGCCACAACCTTACAGCTAGACTTGGTAAACGTATGCTCTTGATATGTAGTGAGAAATCACTTTCACTCCCCATCTATCTGACCATTTTTGTATGAACCTTTCCATTCTTTCTACAGATGTCCTTTCAGCAGAGCGAGGTAGTTAGTCATCTTTGGCCCAATATTTCTGGATGTGCTGCCTCGTTTTCTGCAAAGAAGGAGACAACCAAAATCAACTACATGTAAAACCCATCTAAAATCATTTCATCAACAGTATTTGGTGAGACCTGCTTCAAGAAAGTTTCACAGCTCTATGTTTGAGCCAAAGTCTCTCTATGGAAACGTTGACTTTCATAAAGATTTGGAATGTATCTGTGATTTGTGAAGGACTAAAGTACTGGTTTGCCCTTTCTCTTCCTTTCTCCCTCTCTCTCCTCTTCCCTCTCTCCCTGTCCCCCCTCTCTCTCCTCTTCCCTCTCTTGCTCTCCCTCTCTCTCCCCCTTTTCTCTCCCTGCCCCCCCTCTCTCCTCTCCTTTACTTCCCTCTCTTCCTCTTCTCATCTCTCTCTCCCTGTCATTCCCCCCTCTCTCTCCTCTCCTCCACTTCCCTCTCTCTTTCCCTCCCTCTCTCCTCTCCTCTACTTCCCTCTCTCCCTGCTCTCTGTGGCGTGCATGGCGGCGCTGAGTGTGTTGGAGGGTACTGGTGGCAGTGCTAATGACTCCTTCATGGAAAGATTCTCATGGTAAGTGGCTCCCTGCGGTTCACTCCACCTCCGCTCTCAACCCCTCTCAAAACCCTCTCTCCATGGCGCCCATTCTCCAATCCAACACACTCTCAGTATGCAGTGGGGGAAAAATAACGGGTCTCGAAACCACAAATGCCACAAAGGAATAGAAGCATCAGTTATCATATAGATTGTTTTTTGGTGTTTTCCCATGCAGAAGAGTAAACAAAAGATCTATAAGATGTATAGGCAACAACATGTTCACAACATGAGTTCAGAGTATAATCTTACGAAACCCACAGCCTTTTACAGTATCAGTGCCCTTTTATTTGAGGATGTAAGGGCGGTTTAACGCACATGCGTACTACAGTGATGGTTTGTGGGGTGGGTTGTTTAAAGTTTTGTGGAGTGTTGGCAGATAGGTGAGGAGCAACACCTCAAAGCGAATAGTGCTCTCTAAAACCTTTATGGCGTGTTAAAACATTTACTGTTTCATTTTCAGGCGCTCCATAAATTCTTACGGCACCCCTCCATTTTACATTGAAATGAACAGGCAAGACTATCCCACCACTTACGCCACAAGAGGGTTTGACAGCTTGAACAAACAAACCATGAATGGGCTTGTAAATGTGTGTTAGTTTCTAATAAACCCCTCGGCGATGTTTTAAGAAGGCGACGCTTCGAGCGCCTGTACTCTTGAGAATGGCTCCTGGGAGATGGCAAGACTGGGATGTCGCTGAACCTCGGTAAACAACAGATTAGGCTGGCCGTCATCCTGGACGCTTGGTTAAGAGCCAAATAAAGATTAGAGGAAAGGAGGAGTGGGGATGGGGGGGGGGGGTCGAGTTTAATCACATTATCTCTTCTGTTTCTCCCTAATGTAGTTATTTGGGGAAGAGATGGAGATGAAGGTGGATGCTCTCAGGTAGACACACACACACACACACAGATTTTCTCTCTCTCTGCCACAAACAAACGCACACTCGCACTCACACACACACACACACACACACTCCTATCATTTGCATCAAGACAGGCTTATCGCTCACTTATAGCTCTGGTGGGCTTTGTTTTATGAGGCAAACCAGTGATGGAGGAAGCAGTGAGAGGAGTTGGTAATGTTTGTATTAGGGTTTAATTACACCGACGAGGTGACAATGAGGGAGATGAGCGATGATAATATGACCCCACACTGCCTTAATTAAGAGATGATACGACCCTACTGCTTTAATTAAGGGAAGCCATTTTGGTGCCGTGGCCTGGGGGACATCGCTACTGCAGAGCCAACCCCGTAAGCCACCACTGATTAAAAACAGCCAAACAGAGTAGATCTTGGCTGAGTAAATCAGCATCGTGAAGGATAGTGTTTTTGTGTGCACATATTTTGGGAGTCCAATTAAACCTGTGCTACTTTATCAGGGGTGAGAGAAAAACGGTCTTAATTATGAAGAGGAAAACAAATCCATACACATACACAAATATCAACACACCAGTGTGCGTTGAAGCGAAAATTCAGGGAATAGTAACTGAATATTTATGTTTTGTATGTCTTTGGCGATGTGAAAGAATGATTCTAAAAGCTAGCTGATCATTCCTTCAAAGCCTTCCACCACTAAAACAGTGGAAAGAACCCAACATTCAGTATGTATATGACATTTATTATTATGACATGAATTATTGTGTTAGTCCGACTAAAATTGGACTTTTAAAATGCATGTAAAGATGTTAGTCTGACTGAAATCGGGACATATCGAATTTCTTATAGCTGGACTAACACACACATACAATGCTATTGAAAGTTGTATAACTCCTGCATGTATATGCTCAATGGGATTCAGACTGCCCTATGCCCTCTGTGCATGCGTACCTCTGAATAACACTACAGTCGGTTGTACAGTGGTTGTCTTCAGCGATTTTACTCGGTTAGTTAAAGGTAAACTATGCAGCATTGGCAATTTCCTTACTGTTTTCTCGGTTTTTGCTTCTTTTTCATGACGAATGTCTGAGAAACTCCATCGCTACCTTTTTGTAGCCGGTGCCTGAGAAGAGCATACATGTGTATTTGAATGCAGTAAAGCAATTCATTACACTCGTTATATTTCCTGACACTGAGGGCGTCGGCCCGCCGGCCGACAGTTGCAAGGGTGGTTTTTCCACTCACAGGCGCTAGGGAGAAGCGAGATGGCCACCATTCAACCCGAAAAAAGTCATATAACCATTCCAATGACTCTGAAGCTGTTAAATGAAGGTAAATTAAGCGAAAAAACTTGCATATTAAGCTAAAAAACCTGCATAGTGTGCCTTTAACTACCTAAGCCTTACGCCACAATGCTACTTATATGAATGTGCATATGGAGAATGTCCATATGAATATTTTCAACAACTAATGTCAACTGTTACACTGATGATGCAAAGTTCGCTAGCTAGCAAGCTAATGAAGCTAATATCGAATGTTTTGGTGTTTATGAACAGGCAGGGGGGGCAAACAGCACTTACTGTATCATAGGTGAGTAAGACAGTTGTACTTCAGTCAAGAAATCGATTCCCCTCCAGTGTATGTATACTCAGACAAGGACAGTAGTCCAGTTAAATGACCTAGTCGAGCTGTAACTGTAGCTCGATTTAACTGGACACCTTTGGTATTTAGGCTAATGTGCCTCTGTTTCCCTAAGTATTTTAGCTTGATTTGTCATTTGTTCCCAGGCTTCCCATCACCCAGCATATCCATGTTTAATATTGTTTTATTGGTCAAGGGCACGTTTCCCAAAACCATAGTTGCTAACTGTTGCAATGCAAATTCCCATTGCCAACCAAATAAGTTGCTAACAGGTTAGCAACTATGGTTTTGGGAAACGCACCCCAGTGCAAGAAGTAAAAGGGTCTCAGATGTGGAACAGTAGAGTACTTCTATATATGATTTGGTTCCCATCCTGTGGAATACTTCCACAACCTCCTGCTACCATGATAAAAAGATACAGTTGAAATGTCTCTAGATGTAAACAATGTCTTCATTTTGAGGGACAGATGTACTAACGCTTTTGCGCCCATTTCAGGCGTATTTGTTTTGCAATGTGCGTGTAAAATCATTGCGAAGTATGTACAAACAGGCCGCAATGATGTAAAAGCGCAAACTGCCTGTCGCGGGAGCTAAAAGTGGCAGATTGCGATTGTCATGTCATGCATATGCATCCATGGGAGGATCCAGGGGAAAGTGGGAGTTTAGAGTAAAAAGATGGGAGGGGAAGAGTAAAGAGCGCCTAGTTATGTATTCCGAGGTATGTAGTGATGTAGTACTCGAGTCCGGTCTCGAGACCAATTTCTGCTTTCTCGGTCTCGTCTCGGACTCTTTCCTTCAAAGACTCGGCCTTGACTCGGTCTCGGACCACAGTGGGAGGAGAAGGACTCGTAATTTCAGACCGAGTCCTCGAGACCAACGCATTTTTTATGTTCATATAAAAAAAACACACAACACATAACAACAATAATAATAAAATGCAATGTTGACCGGCATTATTTGAAAATGACATCCCATGGTGGAATGCAAAGATACTGCCATCAGAGCCGTTTATTTATCTCTATGGCTCTGCTGCCGGTGAGTGTCTGTAGGTCAGCATAGTCCATATTAAGACGTTAAGACTGCACCTCTAAACAATTCCCAATCTAGCTTAGTCTGTAGGCCTAATGGTTGATTATTAACTGGGGTGATATTAAATTATGAATATGAAAACTGACATTTTTTTATGGTCTTGGTCTCGACTCCTAAAAGACTCGGTCTCGACTCGGACTTGCTTCCTCAAAGACTCGATCTTGACTCGGACTCGACTGTATTTGAAAACCAACAGACTCGGTCTCGACCCTTCAAAGACTCGGTCTTGACTCAGACTCGGCATAGGCGGTCTCGTCCCCATCACTAGAGGTATGTACAAAGACTGCTCCTGAAAGCGAACGTCTATTCTGCGCCTAAATACTTCCGCCTTGTAAAAGCAGGTGTTAATCCAAATTGCAGTTCAATGCGTCAATAAGAGAACCTTTCAAAGACAACATAATTGCTATTTAGAACACCAGTTTTTGTGGTGAAAGTACCAAAAGCAACCTTAACTTTCGTTGGCCTTTCGAATGTCTTACTTTCACTTTCACGTCATTCACTTAAACTTTCCTACTTGCTAGATTTGACCAATCTTCCATAGCCTACATGCACAAGTAGTTTGAGTAGAACTGATCTTCATTATCTCCCTGCTTGTTTACATCTTATTATATATGGTATTATTATGACCGCCGCGCAGCGAAGCGGCGGTCATATAGGTTTAGTCAGAATTTTTTTTCATTTTTTTTTTTTTTTTTCGCATGCCCAAATTTCCGTCAATGATTTCTGGGACACTGAAAGACCGGGGTACACGAAACTTGGTGGGCATGTAACCCCACATGGATAGCATGGAACCATCGTTTTTCGTTTTGATCTGTAGCCCCCCCGCTGGACTGGACCCCCCGAAAAGAGGGTAGGGCAGACACAGTTTTCTGTGAATATCTCGAAAACCGTAGGGTTTAGGAGGACCATTTTTTTTTTGTATGTTGATCTCAAGGGGCCATGTCAACCCATTCCATAACCACTCATTTCATGTATAGCGCCACCTAGTTAAACACAAAAAAGTAAAAATGAGGTGTTGTAATTGAAGGTATCTGTGACCTAACATAGTCAAAACTGCACGAAATTGGAAGTGTAGGATCATTATGACACCCTCTGTATGCATGCCAAGTTTTGTGGAATTCCATTCATGGGGGGCCACACAATAAATTAATTTATGTTACTATACACCAACTGGCCTGTAGGTGGCCGGAGACAGTTTTCTGTGAATATCTCGAGAACCGTAGGGCCTAGGAGGTCCACCTTTTTTATGTATGTTGGTCTTAAGGGGGCATGTCAACCCATCCCATTACCACTTATTTCATGTATAGCGCCACCTAGTTAAAAATTAAAAAGCAAAAAATTAGGTGTTTTCATCACAATATCTCTGGCTGACAAGGTCAAAACTGCACGAAATTAAAAGTGTAGGATCATTATGAGACCCTCCGAATGCATGCCAAGTTTCGTGTACTTTCGTTCATGGGGGGCCTTACAATAAAATAATTTATGTGTACATTTAGTGACGTACACCAACAAGGATTCCCGGGACACTGAAAGACCGGGGTACACAAAACTTGGTGGGCATGTACCCCCACATGGATAGCATGGAACCGTCATTTTTCGTTTTGATCTGTAGCCCCCCCCCCCCGCTGGACTGGACCCCCCGAAAGGAGGGTAGGACAGACACAGTTCTCTGTGAATATCTTGAGAACCGTAGGGCCCAGGATGACCATTTTTTTCCGTATGTTTGCCTCCAGGGGTCATGTTAACCCATTTCATGTGCACACATGTGCACAAACAGATACACACACACACACACATACATTCACAGTAATCATACGTATGACACATACTCACACAGTAGACATACAGTATGTACGCTTGCATGCACAGGCACATACGCAGGCACACACACAAGCACACACACACACACACACACACACACACACACACACACACACTCACACACACCCGCACACATAACATAAACATAACACAAACAATCAAGAATTTCTCACAGGCAAGATGGAGGTGGGGTTGTATAAAATGAATTTTACATGTGAAATCTATGAACTAATCATGTTTTGGTACTTGTTGTCTAGCAGATACCAGTGAGAATTGAGTGTGGATAATGCAATTTAGTGAGACAGTTAGAATCCTATAGGCCTTTCAGCGTGTAGCGGTCAGCTATGCCTGCCTACTTATAATGATCATAATATATTAATTAAATAGTAACTGGTGGGTTTTGGCGTAGACTGGTGGCAGTTGAGGGGGTCTGTTTGTGTTGGGACGTGACGCGATGACGTGAGTGAGCGTAGGCCTGTCATTATTTGAATGAAGTCTGTGGCGGGGAGAGTGTGGGCCGATGGCGGATGAGTTGCGGCAAGAGAGAAGTACTGAGAACGGAAAGGATCGTATGGATTCTATTGGGATACTCTGGTGGATTATTCTATGCCCTGGGAGCACTTTTTGGACCCCGACATCCGTTTCCGAGAATTCTGCAAGACACAGGGAGAAGGAGCTTTCTATGACGAACAGCGCTGGATGCCGGGTTTGATACAAACTTTTTCTGTTGTGACCGGTTTCCCTAAGCCTGTTTGTAGCCTCCAAAAACCCTTTCACCTGCCCTCAATACCTACCGCTGCCCCAATCCCATTTAAATTCCTCGTTACAACAAACTATAGCCTACTTTTCCGTGGCGGCGCCCACACAACAAAACGTCTCACCCCTTCTTTCACCCCTGACTCCTTCAGTTGATATTTGACCTACTCTAACTTTTGATTTCGTTTCATACATTTTCTTTCTTTCATTTTCTTTCTTTTGATTAGAGATCGTATGCTCTAGGAGCACGATTCACTTTGTGTTGTCGGCCTATGTGACCGACGTTGTCGGAAAACTGGTAGCCTGCATTAATATTCCTGAGCTCAATAGAGGGTTGTTGAAACTGACTACTATTTATATGTATGCTATTGTACAAAAAGTGGGTTAACGAACAACTGCGTATTGAACATTTTCAGTTTGGTTTGAATGGAGTTTTTTTTATTATTTGGGGGCGATTCCTTTGTTCATATGCGCCTTGAGGACGGCTTACCTACAGCTAGGCCTGACGTTGGTAAAACGCCACGGTCTTAAATACTGTTGTGAAATTGAACATTTCAATACACTCATTTTTCATTTAAAAGTTCAGAGTGAAACCGAGTCTCCTTCCCACATACAAAAAATAAGCTGGCGTAACTGAAATGAATATATGTCCGGGTTTCAGTCACGTTACAAGCGTGATTTCTTTTTGTGGAAAAAATGTGCTGGACTGGGCGGCGGTCATATTTTGTACCGCTCTGCGGTACATCTAGTTGCATGATCGCTAAACGTTTGATTCTTTTTAATGTTGTCATCAGTTAACTTCATTCAACTGCGCTTGTATGTAGGCGCTGCCATTCAGTTGTGGACGTTCGTAAATTGCGTTTATGGGCGGAGAAAGGCAGAGAAAGGCGCAGTTTACACTAAGGATTGAACGATTGATAAATACGACGGAAACTTGGGTCTGACAGCGTTCGCAATCTGCGGTGTGTCCATGGTGCTGATAACGCTACGTTCGCAAATGTACGTACATCTGGCCCTGAGTTTCTTTGCTCTGGTTGGAACGAGTAGATGCTCTTCTCAGAGCTCCCACACCCTATATGTGTAGCCATATCTGTGCCAGATATTCTACTGTATTTTGACTTGCCGTCTATTTTGAATTGGTTATTGTATTGCAACGTAATGTTTTATTCTTGATTAGCTTACTGATTGTGTTTCTAACACTGAATGATTATAGTGGGTGATTATTCCTGGCATTGCAATAAATTGTTATGTTAACTGATATTGCTTTTCTGGGGTGTTGGCTTCCAGTAGTAAAGGTAAATCTATTTATTAGGTGCCTATTGGGCAGAGAGTTTAGCTCTTGCTAAACTGCATGAGTCCTTGAGGGGCTGAGCCAAACTTCCCAGTCCCTGAACTGAGTAGTTGTACTGAGAGATAGTTCACTGACAAGCTTTGATTGCCTCTGAGTTGGAAAAAAAGGCCTAGTTCTCCTTCAGACAAACTACATTTCAATCATTATCCATACGGTATGACTCCAATTGTGTGGAGTGAAGGAAATTAACACATTCAACCAACATACCACATCTCACATCTCATACAGGAAGCCCCATTATGGTCCTTAAAATAAGAATATTGCCTCGGGAGGTTATCTGGCGCCTCTTTACCGAATATTACTTTGCTCGTCAGTGTGGACATATCCTTCAGAGGGCTGCAGAGAGGCCGTCCTGCCTTCAAGCAAGCAGCATTAGTGCTGGGACTGAAATACTAATTCAGGTAGTAGGGTGTGTGAGGACTGAAAATGGTGCAAAAGACACTTTTAAATGTTATTCACACCTAGCAGCTATGAAACAAATAACACATTAAGAAGCAGAGTTTGCCGTTTACCTTCAGTCTGTGAATGTGTGTATGTATGTGTGAATGTTTTTGTTTATATGGAACGGACTGTGTATCTGTATATATTTAAATGTGTGTGTGTGGTATGTGTGCATGTACTGTATGTGTTTGTGTGTGTGTGTGTGGGTGAATCGTATTTGTGTATGTGTGTGTGTGTGGGGGGGTGGGTGCAGTGTACACTACAGTATGTGTGTGTGTGTGTGTGTGTGTGTGTGTGTAGTGTGAGTCTGTGTGTGTGTGTGTGTGTGTGTGTGTGTGTGTGTGTGTGTGTAGTGTGAGTGTGTGTGTGTGTGTTCCTCGGTCAGGGAGGAGTGTAAAACCCACACAGAGGGCCTTGCTCAGACGTGGTGTCACTCTCTCCTCACACTTTCCACACTCTGCACCTCCAACACTCACAACACCCGAGCCATGAAAAACAGTCCTCCTCTTAGAGGCACTTTTCAGCACCTTCCCTCTTTCAGGCCGGGCCAGGTCTCCACCCCTCCACCCCTTCCTTCATCCCTCCTTCCCTCCCTCTCTCCACTCCTCTCCCATGTAACCTTTCCTCCATCATACCAAAATAATATTTCACATATACCACCCCCTATATGAAAACACCCTCGTTTTGCATTTTTGCTTTCATGGCAACTTTTTTGGCTAGACACATTAAAGAATAGCACGACTGCTGTGTCGTCTTTTTCTCTGGTCCTCTAACCATAAAAGCCAACCATCTCTGCCTGTCACAGATTGCCAGTTGACTAGTGTTTGTGGAAAGAGAGACTGAATGCTCCTGCATGGACAAAACAGTACTTCATCAGTCCAGCTCAGCTCCCAGATGGGTAATGTGTCCACCGTAAGTATCTACTGAATGATCGACTACCAAGACACTGTGGTCCAGCTCTGTTTATTTCCCCTTCATTTTTGATTGACATTTTAATGGATACTCATATTAAAAAAATACTGAACTTTGGTAGGACTTAGTTTGCCTTTTAAATTCCAGGTTTATTAAAACACATGTAGGCTAGTGAGAGTTATTTGAAGGTAAATGTCACTAGTAGGAAGCTCAGACAGCTAGAAGACTTGCTTGTCATAAGTTTAAGCTGACATGACAATATGAACATCACTCTGAAGCCAATATCACAAGTCTGGTGTAGTGTCCTGTGTCAGCCCTGCTTTTTATGAACCTGTCTCTCATCAACAGTGGTGCTGAGAAAACATAGAATGCACCTATGGCTCATATTAAATAAAATAAAATACCATAATGGAAGGTAAAATCTTGTCTGGTAGTGTGCCCTTGTTGCTTTGATGTAATTACTATGGTAACATGTTATGTGTATTGCCATTAAGTGTCATGTAACACATCCTGAAATAGCACATTAATACAATTAATCAGTTTATTATGGTGTGCACGATACTTTATTTTGCTGTTGCAGAGTGTAACAACAGCACTGTAAATGAAAGACTTTTGTCTTATGTTGAGAATTCAACACAAGTGTAGTTATAGTTATTATATAGTTATTATACCAGTATTGCCCCCATACTCACACATATACACACTTAGAGAGGGTGAGAAAGAGTTCATAGTTTGTAGACCATCAACAAATAACCTAATGCTTGAAGATACCATTAGCATGAGTATACTATTTTGTAGACTCAAATCTTCTTACTGTGCACTTATCTTGAAAATGCCAGCGTAGCCTTTAAGCTACAATAGAGCCCGTTGGTATTTTTTTTCAGTTTTATTCATGGCAATAGGAAACCAGCAGTTAAGTGGCTATCTACTGTATAACTGAACGCTGATGTCAGCACCTGTCACATTTCTGTTCTTAAACCCAGTCATGAACTGAAATAAAAAGCCACATTATTCATCAGCTCTGATACAGGAAATTGATGGCTTCAGTTTCTTGGGGGTGACTGATGGAAATTCAAAGTGGAGTTCCTACCACTGGAAGCGGATGATCGATCTCCAAGACTTTCTTGATTAGTGGCGGTGTTTTTCCAGCCTGGCTCCGCCCTCCTACGTACTTCCGCTCAATTTTCATATTCCTTTAGTGCGTCGTCTGAGTCGCGGGTTTTCTCCGGCCAATCTTTACCTGCCCAATCAGCGAACAGAAGGAGTGGTTGAGAATGATGACGTTGAGGTCGTGCGAAGACGAAACCGAAACTTATTGTGATAAACAGAAGTAGCAACACCTGCAAACATCAAAAAATGGAAAAAAAAAAGGAATACATTTATTTACAGCAAAGGTAGACCCACATACAGTACATTGTTTCCTGACTGTTGATGCTGTTTATTGGCAGTTTGTAAAGTTTAGGCGAAGTAGGAAGTAACGTTAGGAATCTCTGATCAATGTGATTGGTAAGGCTGGACCAGTGATTTCAAAGTTAGTGCCCGTCGCGATGCAAGTGTTGCAAACGTTTCCCAATCGAAAGTTGCCAGACTCTATTCACTTCCTGAAAGAGTCTGGGTATTTCCAGGCTAGTGTTTTTCCATATAACATTTCAATAATCTTGAACACATCCTTGAGATGGCATAACGAATCAGACACTTATGTACAACATTTCAATTAATAATGATTAGATTATTATTGGTGTATTTCAAATACACCTTATGTCTGGTCTGTAGTATATGCATGTTGGTAAGTGTTGATGTTTAGTGTGTGTGTGTTGCATTGCTCTCTCTCTCTCTCTCTCCTTGTCATGCTCTCTCTGTGTATGTGTGTTGCTCTGTGTGTATGTGTGTGTGTGTGTTTGTGTGTGTGTGTCTGTGTGTTTAAAGCGGGGCATGAGGTAGCCAGTGGCACCCGACCGGTCAGATCTCATTGTCATCAGACTGTGTGCGCAGCCTCCATGCCCATGTGCACTCACGCTGCCCCAGAGACATTCACCAGGCTGCCCACTCTGTGTCATCAGACTGTGTGAGCAGCCTCCATGCCCACGTGCACTCACGCTGCCCCAGAGACATTCACCAGGCTGCCCACTCTCTGGACACACCAGTGCTTTGTCTCTGTGGACGCACTGGTGTGTGGAAGTACAAGTACACAGCAACCCTCAAATACTTAATTCGTGTTACGCAACAAACACATGGTATGATTTACTCACAACACCGTTTGGGTTGTTGTAATATAGTGAGTGGTATCAGTATGAACAACATTGTTCTTCATGTCGTTAGCATTATACTGTATAATGTGGTGTGGACGTTGTCATAGTTGTCATAGTTGTCATAGTTGTCATATTTACTGTGGTGGTTGCTCCTTAACTTGCTTAGTATTTATTGAACCAGTATTCCAGATAGTCATTGTGGGTCTTGTCTTGTAAGTTACGGCTGCCCGTTGCTGGGATGATGAGAGTGCAAACTTGCTGGCTCGAGTCTTTGGTTCGCGTGCGCAGAAGGAGAGTGAGAGAAGTCTGAATGATAACAGCTGAACCCTCTGGCACAGGAGTTTCTCATTTGGGCCTGTTGCAGGTGGTTCAAAGTTTTCAATTTCACACAAGACAGAGTCTATTTACCTCCACAGATCTGGACTCTGTTTGCTTTTACAACAGCACGAGGGTGGTGGTGAGTGGGGGGGGGGGGGGGGGGGGGGGAACAAAGCGGGGCTCCGTCCCTGATAACAGTTCTGTTTGAATTACATGCAGATGCGTCAGTGGCGAGGGCCTGCCGCTAATTGTACGTGATGAGCGTGGCTAATCACCTCAGTTCAGTCTGACCTCTACAGCTGTGGAGATGGTGTGTTTGTGTGTGTGTGTTTGTGTGTGTGTGTGTGTGTGTGTGTGTGTGTCATGAGGTCATACCCCATAAACACATACACACTCATATGCCCATTGTCCACCCCCAGTTGCACATGCATGGAGGATATACTCAAATAGACTTGCACCTACGCACTGTCTGTGTCTTTGACACACACACACTCACTTCTCCATTGAATTGAAATTGTGGACTGTGGGGTAGTGGTCAGAAAAAGTGGTATATGTGTGTACATGTGTGTGTGTGTGTGTGTGTTTGGGTGAGGGTGGGGGTTGGGTGGGGGGGGGGGGATAGGGGGGGTTGGTCGGGCGAGAAAACGTAGCATTGGTGACCGCAAATTAGTTGGCGTAATTGCACCTCTCTCCCCGCGCTGGGGTGGTAATTTCTCAGGCCCCGTTTGGTGTGGGCCATGGAGGGTTTGTTTGTTTTGGTGTCAGGGCCACTTAGGCTCAAAATGAGGACCTCCAGTGCACGCGCGGACCCCCAAGCCAAACGGCAACACCACAGCCTCCCACGACTCCTTCTCCCCTGCTGGGGCTCTCAACCACCTCCGGGGGAGGGGGGGATAGAGAGAGAGAGAGAGAGAGAGCAAACAACAACAGAGAAGAGAAAGAGGTGTGTGTGTGTGTGTGCACGTGTGTGTCTGTGTGTGTATAAGTGTGCGTGAATTTCACAGTGTTTGTGTGGGAAGCGTGTAAGGCATCAACCATTCCACTCAGTTAACGAAATTGCCTTTTGCTTGACTTTCACAGTTGTGTCGCTGCGAGCGAGTTAACCTCCCATAAATTATTAGCTGTAGCATAATTAAATAACCATTAAGAGGAGTGTGTTTGTGGGTGAATTAATAATTTATGCCTGTGTCACTTGGTTGTGTTTTCTTAGAGACCAAAGGAGCGGGAAAAAGAGGAGAAAAAGAAAACATGTAGCTAATTGAGTGAGAGGGATAAGGAGGGGAGGAGAGAAAAACGTGGGAGATGAAGTAATAGCCGTCCTCCACACACTTCATACTGTGCAGATGGAAGAGGTATGAGTTTGTGTGCTAGCGCCAGGCTAGCATTCAGATAAACTGCGTCATGTTGAATATTTGGTGGCTATGTTTTCATTGACTTGATATTAGCCCATCCAAATGTTGACTTTTCTTGGTTTCTCTGTCTTATTTTTGTTAGTCTTCTAGTCGAAATATTGGCTGACCTAATTGGCTGAAATATTGGCTGGCCTAATTTCATCCTCTTGTTTTTCATAATTTGATGGGTCTACATTGCATTATGACATTAAGTAAGAACCACAGTCAGTGAAAATACAACAACTACATTACCCATCACACCTTATATGTCACACAGATCAGAGCATGACCCTTGAGGTTGCTGGGTAGTGTAGGCTTTTTTGCTGTACCCCAGAGCCCCCCTGTCTCTCACACAGGGCTCACAGAAAAGGTCATAGGTGGCTGCTGCTCATTAAGCACTCAAATGTTTGCTAATTAGACAAATCCCTCTTAATTAAACGACCCATAATTTAAGCTCAAGAAAGCCAGGGCAATGGATTAAAAGGGATTTAAATTGGCTTTCATTTCTATGAAACAGACAATAAGAGCCCACCTACATGGTGGACAAGGCTGGAGAAAATTATATAAAAAGGGGGTGAGGGAGAGAGACAGCCAGAGCAGTGTTTGATAAAGTTATCAGTGCTTGAGCAAACTTTTGCTGAGAGTAAATCAAAACGTCAGCGCCTTCCAAAACAAATGGCTTCACGTTTAAAGATGAGCCAAAATTTGGACATCAGTAATTTTAATGACCTGCCCAGTGAAGTCCTTCACCTCATTGCTATAACCACTGTACAGCGGCTTGTCAAAGTGCTCTTCCTTTGATTTAAAAGCTCACATTTAAATGCCAAGTTGGGAGGTATTAGTGATGAATGAGGATGCTTGATTTACTGCCATTTTCTGATTGTTTCACCAGACCGAAATGACCACATGACAAGCAGGAGTTGGCTACTGCTAGTCAGTGGCGCTAACCATCGCGGATGCTCCTGCGTTGTTCTTGAAAACTCCTCCTCTTGACAGGAGAACTAAGACTGCACAAGGTGTTCCTCTGTGGTCCATTTTTCATATTTACATAAGACAATGGTTTGCAGATGAGAGCGTTTTTCTCAAGAATGTGCCAGCATGCAAAATGGGCAAACAAACATAAATCAAGCGATTAGCTTTGCCGTTACAGTGCAGTGCTCTGGATCCAGCTCCGCACTTCCAGAGCGCTTTGGAGACTCAATTTTCTGAGGCTTCATTGCATCAAGGTGGAAAACAAAGACAAATTAGCTGTCCGCCCACATCTTGTGGCCAAATTAAATCTCACTTTTAGATTTATTGTTTCTCTCTCTCTCTCTCTCTCTCTCTCTTTCTCTCTTTTTCTTTCTCTCTCTCTTTCTCTCTTTTTCTTTCTCTCTTTCTTTCCTTTTCTTTTTCATCTGAAAGGAACACTTGCCTTTTTGGAACAGCTTGAGCTCGTTGTTCCATCCAAAATATTGACAGATATTTTCATGGTGTACCGTAAATGCACTTGGAATTGTTGAATGCATTGGCTGAATTTTGGATTTGGTGTATTGATGGGTTTGTATCTCACTTTGTGTGATATGAGGACGGAAAGACACTGAGCAAAGACTAGTGAAGTTTTTCCCAAAAAACTTTACACATAGACTGTGTCAATACACCCTAGGGTGGAAACCCCATGTTTAATTTGAGACTGCTTCACACAAATTGACAAATGATTTAAAGACGAGTATTACATGACCCATGGCGTACAGCACCATATATCTTGGGGTTTTTACCTTTGACAGCAACATTATTCTCCTGTGCTTCTGAAACCTCAGCTGGTCAAATGAGGTGCAAACCACATCAGGATCATGGGTTTGGCACACACACTGTACAGTAAGTCACTTGTGGGTTAAACATAATCCTGTTTTGCTGATAAAAGCGTGTGTAGTCTAACACTGCCCTTAACACTTACAGTGCTGGACATGCCTAGGTCCAGCCGGAGAACCTTCTGGTATACCGCTTACCGCCGTGAGTCTACCGCTGCCCTCCTAAGACACATCCCGGGACTCGTTTGAGGCGACGGTGGCTTTTTTAAACTCGGGGCTTTGAGGTTAAGTGTTTCCTTCTGATGGTAAGACGAGCCCTCTGCTCCTGACGGTCGGAGCGGTCGTTATCCTCGGGTCCTGACCGCTGCCAATAACGCTATATAAAACAGCAATCATCCCCGCCGCGTCTGGACCCACGCCCCCGGGCTAGCCCGCCGCTGCCTCGTACGAGGCCTGAAACAATATTGTCCATGGATCGCGGCGTGCGCACGATTAGGACGCGGGCCGCAGCCGTCTCCTTGGCAACGGGGGTAACGTTGAGGTGTTATTATATTCTGCGCGCAGTCCATCAAGGACAGTCCGAAGGCCGAAATCACCTTCTCCTGCTTCTGTTATGCAGATCAGGGGGCTGAGGATCCAGGAGGCGAGCCAGAGAGGACCCAGGAAGAGAAATAACAATGAGCTGCTCTGAGAAAAGAATGAAAAAGGAGAATAACTGTGTGTGTGTGTATGTGCATGTGCGTGTGTGTATGTGTGTGTATGTGCGTGTGTGTGCGCAACTGTGCATGTGCGTGTATGTGTGTGTGTGTGTGTGTGTGTGTGTGTGTGTGTGTGTGTGTGTGTGTGTGTGTGCATGTGCGTATGTGTGTGTGTGCGTGTGTGTGCGTGTGTGTGTATGTGTGTGTGCATGTGTGCGTATGTGTGTGTGTGTGCGCGTGTG
Organism: Alosa sapidissima; assembly: GCF_018492685.1. Lineage (NCBI taxonomy): Eukaryota > Metazoa > Chordata > Actinopteri > Clupeiformes > Clupeidae > Alosa > Alosa sapidissima. The sequence goes on from NC_055974.1 coordinate 6,848,034, forward strand.
TGCAAGTGCGTTTAGGTGTATACATTCTACTGTGTGCGCATGTGTGTGTTAGTTTGTGGCCCACTGTGTGGGTGTGTGCATTTATGCAGGAGTGTTTTAATGAGACCAGACACTCTGTATGGCACAAGGACAACTTTATGGAGACACTAACATGTGTTGCTGGTGTTGCAATTTTCAGAGCTGTAAGTGTTTTTTAATAACCAGATCGATTAAGATCATTATAGTTAGTACATTAAATCAACTTTCACTTGGCCCTGTCAGTCAAACTATTTACTCAGAACATGCAGACATCCTTGTCTGTAATCCCAGTAGACTTTGATATTGAGTTATTTGGATGACCGACCAATTTAAATATTTGGTTTCAGTTGCCCATCCTTACTTATTCTTCTGTTCACTGGGTCTTGTGGACTGTTTTCTGTTTTTAAGCTTTAGAATCTGAATCATAAACCTCTAGGAATTGTTTTGGATTTGACTTGGCGTTACAGTAATCAGTGCATGAGAAATGTGTGCGATAAAGTGTCTATCCATTTGTCAGGAATCTATCAGGGTCTATGGTCAGATTCTGTGAGACCAGTTCAGTGTTTAGCAACTGTTAGTGGATAAAAAAGCAGATAAACACTTACAAGCTACAATTACATGCATATATATTCCCATTTGTATATTGCACACCCATAGTTTTGTGGGCTTCCAAACCACGTCACACCCTGCTTTATTCCTCTTGCGCCCTACGTCAAATGTTTATCTCCAATCAACCATGTACGTCAGCTCCAAGCAAATGATTCCATACACACTCCCAGCTTGGGACACTTTAAAATTCCCCCAGCCTGTCTGGCCCTCCCAAAGAGCCTCTTGGCGGACAAGTGGCTCTCGGACAAGCATATGCAACAGGTGCCTGCACCAGGGGTCAGAGAGAGAGTGGGAGGCGCCTGCGTTGTTGTTCGGACTTTGTGTGTCTGTCACTGATGTCATGTCCTACTCTCTAGATTGTGTCCATGCCGGTTGCAATGTCCGCACCCAGCTCCTTCTCTACACTAGACTGCCCCATCTACTGTTTGCCACAACCGGAGAGCCATTGTTAGTCAGGCATTTGGTGAATCAGACCCAAGTTGTGCGGGTAATGGACTTGTTTTACAGTGGTCTCTAACTTATCTGTGCTTCTCATCTTACTACTAAATGAGACTTTAAGTAGTGGGTTCTGGTCTTGGAGTTGAAAGGTCAATTCTTGGTTAAGTGGAAGAGAAATCCAATACAGTTGTACACCAAAAATACATTAAACATGGGCACATTAGTGCAAAGGCCCTGTTTTCTCTATCTGCATGTAGAACATACAGTACAGTGTGTAATGCATGATTCCAAGTTTTTTAATGACTTGAAATCACGTAAATGTTAATACACCTCATTGAGTTATCAGTCCCAGTTTGAACAACTGAATTGATTTATCTCAGCCAAATCTGGTCAGATACTGAATGTTGTATTGTTTTGCCAGTGCAGTCTATTAGCAGACTATATTATGTTACTAGGAATTTGTTGGATAGTAATGGTATTGCTTTGCCAGCATATGGCCACAGCCTTTTGGAAACATGACAATGGGGTTATGAATTTGGAATCAAAGAGAATAAGTTGGACTTTTTCAGTGTCCATTTATCAACCACAAACTGAAATTGACAGGCACCAAACATACACACAAGCACACACACACACACACACACACACACACACACACACACACACACACACACACACACAGTGTGTCATGAAGATTATGTCCATTTTATTTAGTCTTAGTCCTAACCACAGAGTATTAATGTGCCTTAATGTTTTTTATTTTATTTCAATAAACTTTGTCTCCCTCCCAGAACATTTGTACAGACTCCCTCTTTAGGCAACTGTTACTTGTGATGCTGAGAATAGCCATGTTTCCAAAGAGATCATTCTGAAGAGGCAGCACAACATTTCAGTCCTCTGTGCTCCAGTGAGGACATCCAATTCACCCTGACCCTGCGACCACTGGGCTAAACCGTCTCAGCGGCCAATTTGGAACTACTCCCTGACCCCCTTTTAAAACAAAGCACACACCCATCAATGGCTCCACCTGCTTGATCAGAGACAAAATATTGGCCTATTCGACTAATATTTGAGACAACATCAACTTTAAGTTGCTAGTTTATTGCTATTCCAATGTGAATATGCTTTAATTTCAACAGAAGCAACGAATCATGTGGATAGGAAGTTTGAATGACAACTGGGTTGTGATAACACTTTAGAGAAGTTTGCAGCCTTCTTTGCTTTGAAATCCTCCCGTTCAAGGTAGGGAAAGTATGAGAGATAAAGGCTAACACACACACACACACACACACACTTCCACATTCCCAAAGCCTTCGTGTTGTGCGTCTCAATTAATCCATTAAAGGCAATAAATTCTCCAAAATTAATGATGGCTATCGAAGTTGGAGCGACTCTGGAGCGCACACTCGGTGTCGCGGGGGCCATTTGCTCGCGCTGCAAATCTTTGCTTTACATGGCAGGCAGCGCGCGTATGATGTTAGCGCTGTGAAATGTAGAGCTGGTGACCTCGCCGACCCTGTGCCGCGGTTTTTATCTGAAATGGATCGCTCGCTTTAACATGCCCATTTCCGCGCCACTCACTCTGTCGCCTCATTACAAATACAAAGAGAATTAAGGGGGACGGTAATATGCAATTTGCTCGACAGCTACCTGTGAATGGCGGAGATGGAGGTGTCGTCATTTGCGGCTCTTTGATCCACAGTTACCAGGGCCCCCATTAAAGGAAAGATTGATTAAGCCAGCCTTGGTCAGGCCCATTCTATATGAAGATATTATGCTAAACTGACCTTTACCGCTAGATTAAGACGGTGAGGGGGGGGGGGGGGGGGGGGGGGGTAAGTAAAGAGATGGGAATTAGCAGAGAATGAAATACGCTTGTGTGTCACGCTTTCCAAGGACCCATTATTTACCATGAATAGAGGGCTATGGGTGTACAATGGGTCGCTAATACACGAGTGTGTTAGTAACTGTTGAAATGTATTGGTTTAAGGGAATTGCATACAGTAGGTGCGGATGTGCAGTAATTTGATAGATTAAAAGACTCTTACAGGAATCTTCGGTCCTTAGCAAACCTCCATTCATGATGTACATTGCAATGCAAAACAGAGGGGGGGGGGGGGGGGGGGGGGTGGTGGGTGCAAGAGGAAGGGAGACAGTGATCTTGGACCCACAACTCAAGTTCTCAGCGAGACAAAAGAGCATTGCAAAATACCTGGAACACAATCAGATGGTCATGAATGTGTCTCTATTGGAGCTCGTCCTCGGCCCAAAGTGGAGAGCCTCACACGAGAGCACAAAGGACGGTTACCAGAGACAACATGGCTTCCGTCCACGAGCTGCTATTAATATTCCCCGCTCAAGAGGCCCGAGTGGAGAAGCTCTAGAGAGAATAGCGAGTAGCAAGGCTGTGCTACAGCATTTTAATTCGCAGCACTCATGGAAAAGACCCAAGGCCGGCAACATAGTGCTCCCTTTTCATACTTTCTTTATGTTGTAGGAGCCATATTGCAAACAGCAAATCTTTTGACACCTTATTCACTGGCGTCATTCAACACTGACATAGTATCTACACAAACAAACTTCATATAAAAGGTGCTGACTGAAAAAGCAATAAAAGTACTACATTCCCTATAAAGGAAGGAAGACACAACACACACACACACACACACACACACACACACACACACACACACACACACACACACGCACACAACACACACACACACACACACACACACACACATACACACACACACACACACACACACACACACACATACACATACACACACCTTCTTAGACCTGTTTTTGTCCCTACTTGGCCCCTCTCTCCGCTCCCCTTCTCAAGCACCCCTGGCCAGTGTGAACTCTGCGAGACCTCGGGGAAGAGTGAGTGAGCGAGCGGAATATAACAACACAGCGGTGGTGCTATTCACTCCAAAGAGGTTTGGCTGGCCACGACGGCGGGGTTTTCGATATCACATCACTGGACAATCTCAGAGAGAGAGAGAGAGAGAGAAAGAGAGAGGAGGGAGGGAGGGAGGGAGAGAGAGGGGGATAGGGAGGGATGCTGAGAGGAGTGTTGGCAGCGGGACATGTTTCCCCTCTCTCCTCTCCTCTCCTCTGGCAGCAGAGCGGAGGTCTGTCTGGGCTGGAGGTGTCTTGTCACCGTGAGCGGCAGGAGAAATAAGACTCTCTGGGAATGCGCCGGCTCAACGCACCGCGCCGCCTCTTGCCCCCGATGGGAAAGGGTCGCGGGGGGGTGGGGGGTGGGGGGGGGGCTGTGTGTTGGACACATGACGACAGAGTGTGGTGGACATCAGAGCATTAATCATGACCACACACACACACACATGTGCACACACCCACACACACTCATGTACACACATGTGCGCGCGCACACACTCACACATGTGCACCCACCCACACACACGTTCATTTACACACTCAACCCACACATCCAAATAAAACACACACACTAATGTCTTTTTCTCTCTCTCACTTCCACATACTCATGTATAAGTATAAGTATATATACTCTTCCACTATATACGTCTATCCACAAGAAACTATATATAGTTATTTTTGGGGGTGTGGGGAATAGGATAAACTAAAGTGTTCTTTACATGAAAGAACAATGGCAGTCAAGATGTAATGAGCTGACACTCGCTCTGTCAATCAGGCCGATCGGGTGACTCTGGGCGCTGGCCCATTTCCACTCAACAGCGTCGGAGAACGGAGGCAAAAGAGACCAATTTTCCTGTGCCTGATGGAGTTGCACTACTAAACAACATTGAAGAAAACAAAACAGACTAACCAGAAGACCAAAGGAAAAGAAAAAAACGGAGGAGAAGGCCCCTCTCTGCTGAGTTTGTGTGGCGTCCCCCAGGGGATCATGGGTAAATGGAGAGGAGGGATCCTCAGACCCCCAGTAAATAGCCCGCCTCTGATCCCACCACACAGATACACCAGCCCTCCATAACAGCCAATCTCCTCCGCTATTGGCTGTGTCAGGCTGTTGATTAGACTGAGATGCACAGAAGAACTATTTGCTTGTTTGTGTGAGTGTATGTGTGTATTTGTGAGTGTGTGTGTGTGTTTGCGTGTGTGTGTGTGTAAGCGTGAGTGTGTGCGTGTGTAAAGGAGACAGAGTGCGTCACAGGGAAATTGTAAGGATGCGTGTGCTGGTTTGTGTGTGTGTGTGTGACAGGGAGTTCATGAGGGATGCGTGTGTGTCTGTGACTGTGTGTGACTGTGTGTGTGTGTGTGTGTGTGTGTGTGTGTGTGTGTGTGTGTGTGTGTGTGTGTGTGTGTGTGTGTGCGTAAGAGAGAAAGGAAAAAAAGTAATGAAAAAATAAAAGGCGGGCTGGGCGGAATGCATTTGCCTTGCGCGCGGATAGGCATTTAACTGTGCGGCGTTCAAACGCGTGTCCCCCTCATTGAATGGGGAGATAGAGGGCAGCGGCGGAAAATGGGGGCCCTGAGATGGGGGTGAGGAAGAGAAGATTGGGGTCTGTTTCATCAGCTGCCTCTTAAAGCCCTCCTCCCTCCCTCCCTCCCTCTGGCTGCATGGGAAACTCTGTCGGCTGATCAGGCCTCCCCACCCTTATTGCATGCTAAACGCTGTTGTGTGACATCCAGACACGCAGTTGGATTTCGCTTGACTTTTTGATTTAGATGCCTCTATAATACGTATTTAAATGAATGTTTTGTGAAAAATATTCCATATATTTCAAATAAATATGATATCAAAGTGTCATGGTAGATATTAATAGGGGGGACTAGGTCAAGCAAACTGTGAATAATTCGACTGTAACTTCAATGAGCAATCATTTCTGAAGGTAATAATTACTTTCATAATACTTGATCCACTAAATCAAAACATTTAGTCACATTGATGTACAGTATGTGATAACTGCATAACCAATCATTGGAGTCACTGAAGGTCAGTGATTGTTCAAATCAAGGCATCAAGCTCTGCTTCATGTATTATCTTTTGACCATGACAAAATGAAGTGACAGTAATTTGCACTCAGTGAGCACTGTAAACATTTAAAGACAATGTTTTATTGGTCCAGGAGTATCTAGGCCATTTGGCTTCGTTTCCTACACATTTATGTGTGCTATGGGGTTGCGGCAGAGCAGTGACAGCATTGCCGGCCAAGGAATGGATTGCTGAGGTTGGAGACCCCAACTGTGCAAATGCTTGACAGGCATTAAGGCATCTGATCTTACTTTTTAACATTCACATTATATTATGGCTATAGGACCCGTAAACATGCCCTGTTAACTCAACCATGCTCTTGCTGCCTTGCAATCTTGTATATTGTATCAGCGATGGCGGGGGTAACGTCACTTCTGTTGACGTTCAAACAAAACATAGAGCTAGCTCGCTACTCCCTCCCCCTCCCTCCCGTGCAATTGAAACTCTCCTGAACGCGCATCTCGTCAGTTATTGGTTGGAACACTTTATTTTGCCTTTGAGTGGTTGGCAACACTTGTTGGTAGCAATAGTTTTTGTGTGTAGATCTCAGAGCCTAGGCTGCCTACAGAGACACATTTTTTTGACAGCTAGATCGTTAGGAAAGATTAGATGAATGTGATCATTTATGTTTGGGCCTTTTTTGGGCCTGCAATCGCTGATACAACCTTTAATTGACCTCACTTTTATTTTTTATTAAAAATGATTTTTGTACAAACTGAGCTGTGATTGATAACTGCAGGTTTTATTTTAAATACAGTGTCATTTGTGTTGCATGTACAATGTGTGCACAGTAATTCTTTTATTTACAGTGTTGACATGCAAACAAAGTAAAATGTGTGGGAATGTGTCATTTCACCTTAAAGGTGTGTGTGTGTGTGTGTGTGTGTGTGTGTCTGTGTGTGTGTGCGTGTGTGTGTGTGTGTGTGTTATTACAGTTGTGTTGTGACATGCATGCAGTCGCTCCAGGTGTTGTTCCAGTTGGCCCACACGGCGACTCTGCATGCGAGGCCAGAGCAGGTGACAAAGATCCAATTAGCCCGGCCCGCCTCATCAGGGAAACCCACAGAGGTCGCGAGGTCGCCAGAGTTCACTCGCTGTCAGAAAACACTCTGTGTTCGGTTCTTGTGGTCGCGGCAGAATGGATTAGTTAGCCATCAGGTATCCCCGGGCCTCGGAGCAAAAGAGAGGAAACCCATTCACTCTCTGCCTCCCTCTCTTTCTTTCTCTCTTTTTCACTTATTCTCTCTCTCTCCCTCTCTCTCTCTCTATCTCTCTCGCTCGTTGCCTCATAATGCTGTGTCATTAGCTGCAGTAGGCCCCCCATAAAACTGAGTTATGGGTCACGTTTGAGGGGATTCCATATGGTCCAAGTGATCCAGAAATGGAACGTGTCACTCAGACCCCTTCTGAGCTCCAACAGGGCCAAGCCCCACAGGCCAAAAAACCACAGGCGCCGCCTCCTCTTCCGCCCGTTAATTGATTTTAATATAGAGGGGTGTGGAGAAAGGGGGTACAAATCATAGATATACAGACCTAGATGCTGCATTGGCACCTAGAACTTATGTCTCTCAATGGCAACGCCATCTTACTGAGGACAACACTGAGCAGCAAATGAATGAAAGTTAACATAATGGGAAACAGGTGCTGTGGGTTGTGTACAAATCATAGCACCTTCATTCATTAAGTCTCTTATTCAGAATGGTATTGGTACTTTAGTTACCTGTCATTGTCTAATG
>NC_055974.1:6860818-6883318 GCF_018492685.1 Alosa sapidissima
GAAGCAGTGGCATTGACTGTATGTGCACCATATACTGTACCTGTAGGAGTTGTGTCAATGGGAGTAATTAATCACAGGCTCTGTTACAGAATGTGCCCACTTTAACTCCATGAGCACCAATTAAGAATGGGTTGTCAGCTCTAATACCTGGCTAGATAGCAATCTATTTTCCATGGCTGAAAACCCCTCAAATATCCTTGAAGTTTCACTCAAACATTCAGTATTATTTCTTCAGCTAATGTTTCCATGGTGCAGATGCATACTACAGTACATGAAATTGCCAAGAACGAAATAGTTTGATAAACACTAATACTATACCGTTCTTGTTTTCTCAGGTTTTCAGCCGTTTTCTGGTCTTGGGGTGGGACAGACCCCCAGAAAGTCTTCATCTTATGATGAGTAGATTCAATCTGTGGGACTTCAGGCTCAACTTTAGCCTTTTTCTCAAGAGCTATACGAATCAGGTGAAACTCACATAATGATGTACAATGTATCTTTACAAAGGTGAGGAAAAACACAGATATTGCTGGAATAGAAGCAGTAAATTTGATCGAAATAATGAAAAGTCGATCTATAAAAAAAAATGATTTCTTATATTTTGATTACTTTTTTGTGATATTACACATGAAGCTTGTAACTTTACTTTGATAGTCCGCACAGAGACAACAGATTATCTTCAAGTTCAGTTTGTAAAATTGTTGTTGGTCAATTACTGAACATCACCTTTACCCAATCCAACCCCTAACATTAACCTAAATCATGAAGTGTAGTTAACAGCGTGTTCACAGACAGATAGAAAGCATCTGTAGATCTAGTCTGTGGGTGGACTATTCAAGTAAAGTGTGAGACAAGAAATAACAATATCATGTGTGCCACAGTTATGGTGGGTGTAAACTTACATTATTTTTCCATAAATATGTTTTATTAAATATTAAAATGTAGAGTTTTTCTCAGTTTTCTAAATAAATGTTTTTCCTCACATTGTTTGAGGATGGATCTTCAGCTTTGTCCTTGCACATAGTAAAACATAAAAAAAGAACAATTGACAAAGAATCTCTGGATTTGTTGTCACTTAAACAATGTGCTATTATTTATTTCTAAAGCAGTAAAGACCGTGGAGATTATTGAAGACACCACTCTGAGAACAAATCACTAGTCACATAATGGCAATGAAAAAAATGTTTATTAACAAAAATAACAAAAAGTATTTGTAAAAATTTAAAAGCATATTTTGTCTCTATAACGGTATCTGAACCCGAATAATAGCTAAAATTGTGTTTCTGCTTTTAACACCGCAGTTGTGAAATTCAAAGATCCACACCTTTCTTAAAAATGTTTTCTATAATCTTTACAAATCCACAAAAAAGAAGAAAAATACACTTAATTCTGTGAAGGCGTGGTTTGAATGTCAAAAAGCTCACATTACAAGCTTCTGAGTGTCTATTTGATCAAAGTGGGCTCAGAATAGATATCTTTAATTCAAAGCCTTTTCAGCATCTGTAAAATATAGGCATCCTAAGTGCTTAAGACCCCCTCTTTCTCTCTCTCTCTCTCTCTCTCTCTCTCTCCCTCCACTCTCTCTCTTTCCTCCCCTCCCTCCCTCTCTCTCGTCCTGTGGTGTGACTAGCCCTTTGTCTGAAAGCGAGGGAATTTTCCCCTGAACTCTGGGCAGAGGCAGGGGAGAGGGGAGACGAGGGGACCCTGCTCTCTGCTGTGTAATATTTATCTTTCCAGCTGGTTAGAGGGATTAAGTGACTGCCCTGCGGAGAGCCAAAGGCTGGAGGGGTGGAGGGGAATGGAGAGAAGAGACAGGGAGACACAGTAGCAAGGAAGAAAAGAAAGAGTGAAAGAGAGATAGCAGGGGGAATGAGAGAAAAGAGAGAGAGGGGTGGGCTAGGGAACAGAGAGAGTGTATGTGTGTGTGTGTGGGGGGGGGGGGGGGGGGGGTAAAAGAGAGGCCTTGTTCCTTTATGGTTCTCATGAAATATGATTAATCTGTTGAGAGCACAACTCAAGATGCTGGTCCTATATGGGGGGTGAGCAGTGTCGCTAAGCGTGGGAGATAAAAAAGAAATCGCTCGGCAACCCGGCTTACATGGAGAGGAAATCAGTCATATTAGGGAGAAGAAGTGTAATGTCTCAGAGTACGGCAAAGTCACATTTACCCCTGACTGTGACAAACTCTGTGATTTAAATGCCCCCCTCTCTCTCTATCTCACCCTCTCTCCCGCTCTCTCTCTCTCTCACACCCCCACACATACGCAGAAACAAAAGCACTCACACTAATTAAAAAGAGGAATAGAACTGCACAAATCAGTTTCAGACAAATAGCATATGTTCATGCAAATAGAATGGGGGATCATTAAATGTGCACATATCACAGAGACAGGCAACTCCAGAGTACACAACGAGCCCGAAGCCTCTGCGGGGGCACACATATGGTCAAGGGAAGTCCTTGATAAGTATGACCCAAAGTCACCGTGATTGATCTTAATGAATGTTAATGAAGAGGCCTCGGTGCATCTATAAACCCCTCGATTTACAAGAAAATATATATAAATAAGGGAAATTATTTTCTTCCGCAAATTTTATATCTCGTCAGGGAAACGTAATTGCACTTTTGCATGAGCACAGTAGAAGTCTGGCAAAATAATACTGTCATTTAGGTCCGACGTGAACACACACCTGTTTCCTTAATAAAAATTGATGGTAATTTTAGAAGAGCTGTGTTTAATTTAATATCAGTGCACTCTCATTCATTTTCGTCAGTCTACGGGTCCACTGTAATATTATACGTTTCCAAAGATGGAACACATTTGCACTCATGTTGTGCGTTTTCACTCATTTCTGTTTCAGTCCCTACTAGTGACAGGCAGCACACATTCTTATGCATTCTATGCATGTCATGGTAAGCATACTTGTTCACAGATAGTACTGTAGATGGCAGCCTGTAATGTCCACTTGTATACTCACGCATGCAAGCACACAGAGGACCACTGTCCTGATGCATCCACATTTCTGTTTAGTAATGCTGCGGCACTTGAATGTGTGTGTGTGTGTGTGTGTATGTGTGTGTGTGTGTGTGTGTGTGTGTGTGTGTGTGTGTGTGTGTGTGTGTGTGTGTGTATGTGTGTGTGTGTGTGTGTGTGTGTGTGTGTGTGTGTGAGTGTATGTATGTGTGTGTGTGTGTGTGTGTGTGTGTGTGTGTGTGTGTGTGTGTGTGAGAGTGTGTGTGTGTGTGAGAGTGTGTGAGATCATGAGTGTTTTATGAGTACTGGCAGTGTGCCTGTGCTGAAGCTGGCAGAGTGACAAACTGGTCCTGCCGCTGTTTTATTTGAACAGCCAAGGAGTATGTGAGAAGACCCTTGTTGTCTGTGAGCATGCATGTGTGTGTGTGTGTGTGTGTGTGTGTGTGTGTGTGTGTGCGTACATGCATAATATGTATGTATGAACATACACACATGAAAGTATATGTTTTGGCACATGCATACAGTATATGCCTGTCAGTGTGAGAGTGCACACGTAAGGATGCATTGTAGCGCATACTCTGCAGTCCGCATTGACCGCTTGATAGCACACTTGCTGTTGGGATACCAACTCGTTTGACACAAGATGTCAATATCTTGATATGAATTATTTAAGTAAAGTAAAGTTGCATTCCGGCTGTTGAGAGCACATACATGGTCTGACAGTCAGACACAGTCTCAGCTGCAACTCACACACAACAGCTATGGTATGAACTGTGCAGTGACATACATGTAATGCTGCAGAGGGAGCTGGTACCAGCTGGTTTTCATTCAACGTTTTAATGCACATTTTGACCATTCGCATAAGAAATCCTGAATGGAAACATTTGAAATTTGCATATCTTCTAATGCACATAGAAATTTGATACAGTACGCTAGTGAGCGGCGGATTAACTCTTGATTCGTGTTGGTATAATGCGATTAAAGTTGATGGAAACAGTTTATTTGCATTTGTTGCATTTTTACGTACATATTTCGATAAAAGTTGCCTTGACTTTACGTGTTGATCCCACGGCTGTTAAGAATGCCTCCCTCGATTAGAATGTCCATTTTTAATCCGGCTGGTTGGAAACACCCAGAGATCCACATTTTCTTTAGCTGAAATTTCATAAATGCACATATCACATGCATACACTTTATGTACAGGTGTATTTAAAGGTGTGCATACAAATGCAGGTTGAATTCCTGTTTTACATGTGTGAATGAAGCCATAAACATTTCTTCTCTCTTTGTGTGTGTGTGTGTGTGTTACAGCCACCACTGTGCCTATACTGCAAATTCTCCACACCTTTGCAGGAGAGGAAACAGCTGTGTGCATGCATGTATGTATGTAAATGTTTTCGTACATGCCTGTATAGCCATATGTGGGGATGGGTTCACTGCAGGTGTTTATGGACAGAACAGAACATTGAAGGAAACTATTGCCACTTAAAACACCAGGCAGAACTTTTCATGGAGGTTTGCTATTTCATACTCAACACAGTCAAACAAAGAGATCAACTTCTCAGGTATTTTCCCTAAGGTCTTGTTCCCCAGGTGAACTTAGAGACAGCACCTTTGGTAGGGGAAATGACCAACAGGTGCATCTTTTTCCTTGGTAGTTTGTTGCCACCTTTATCCTGATTGTGTGGCTGTGGACCAACTATCTTCATTTGGGCACAGAGTAGAGAGTTTAGGACAGTCAAGCTGGCTACAATTTGTCATCAAAGCATGCATATCATTTAGTAGCTGTCAAAATGTGCAGAGAATTTCAGCAAGTAGAGAAAATGAATGATAAATAAATAAAAACAAATACCCCACATTTAAAGGCACAATGCAGCAGTGAGGGAAAGAAGGATGAGCAATAACAAACAAAATGGCTTCTCATGCTAAACACCGTCCTGAACACAAACCTTCTGTTAGAGACAGTTGTATGATTAGAACTTCATATCCGAACAGATAGATTAGGCTGTATGGTGTTTTGTTGGATCAGTGAAAAAATCATATCTTTTGGATGATCTGATTCTGATAGGCTATAATACCTATCATGTTAGGTCTCTGTCCATTTGAGATAGCACTGAAGGTACTGTATCACATACACACTATTAGAGACTGTATTACATGAATATATTTCAAAATTATTGGCAGGATGACTTTTATGAATTGCATACTTTTCTGTATACATTTATACATTTGTCAGAAATGAGAGACAGTCTATTGCTCTCATGAGAGACCACATGATTCGTGCAATTAGCTCTTGGTTAGCTAACCTCTCAGTTTCTGAGGCTAGCGGCTGGTGGGACTCTCTTATTAGGGTTTCTCTCTTGTTGTTGTTAAAAACCCACTCCGTATTGAGGCAAGGCACTTCTCCCCGGCCCAAATAAACTCTTGGCAAAGCGTATAAAGGGCTTTATGGTATAAGCCGGCCGGATTAAGGGGAGAAGAGCGGAGGCTTTGCTAAGGCTCTGGGTTTCTGGAGACTGTAGCAGATTCCTCCACAGCCAAGCGGCCACATGTCTGGCGGTCCCACACGCTGGTGCGGCACATCACACATTTATTTTCAGCACCAACCGCAGATTAGGGCACAAACATACAGATTTAAGCAGATTAGGGCATAGGGATACAAGTTCATGGAGGTTAGGGCATAGGGATACAGTTCAGGCAGTGTGGTGATGGATGAGATATGAGGTATGTAAAGCTTCAAACTATTGTGTTTGTGTTTGACAATGAATTTGAATCGTAGCAACGTAAGAACTTTGATGGTCCATTGAACATGAATGTGTCATGTTGAGCTACATGGGTAAATAGTTGTGTGGTAATGTGGTGGTTAGTGCGTTCTCACCATCCTGATATCCTGGGTGTCAAAGGTAATTCAATTTTGGCCCTAAAAACAAATTTTATAAACGCTGTCTTAAACACACACATAGTAATTCCGCCTTGCTGAGACAAATTTTTCGGCCCATTTTGAATTTATTAAACAGAATATTTGAACATAAAATAGTTTAATCGTTTGATGCCATTAGAAGATGGATTCCATTTTGCATGCATTTGCATATCTCTCGGCTAAATTAAGGGCTGCTAATATGTAAATGCAGGTTATGTCGGAGGTGTTTACTGTCGCATTTCTGGAAGCTTCCGAGCAAGTGCAACTCCCCAGAGCAGAGGTAGCGCTCACATCTGTTAACCCAGGGGGGCACAGCAAACGGTTTGGAGGAGGATGTGTGAGTGTGGGTTGTGCTGTGTGTGTATGTGTTGGGGGGAGAGGGGGGGATTGCTTTCCACATTCTAAGCCAATTTTTCAACTGTCTGTGTGGTCAAAGACGAGAGCACGTTTGATTCGATAAACTTAGACATCGTTTCTGAAGTATGATTCAGCCTTACTGGCAGACTGCTATACAAGTTGCATTGCAAGCTATCTATCAAAGTGAGCCTATATGTGTTTATGTGTGGCTAATCATAACAAATGTGAAACTACAGTATGTCTTGAGGACCCCGTGTTTTTGTGGGATTGAATGATTGAAATACTAGTTGTGGGATTGAATGATTGAAGTACTGTTTTGAAATGAGCAAAATACACTGTAGTAGCCTAATTAGCATTTTTAACAGGTTTGACTTGGCACAAAATATAATCCAAGTTTTAATGGCATGTTTTAACACATTCCAAATGAAATGTTAACAACATGAGTTAAGTTAAAGGTAAGCTGATTTTTCAATCTTTATATGATTTCTTTGACTGACACCATCTAAAAAAAAACACAATAGGAGAGATTGAAAGTGTTGTTATATCTGACAAAGAGGTTCACATTTGACCTGATTAATTGTAAGAAAAGTAATTAAGATGATTGGACCATACAAAGTTTTCTATAACAGGAGAATACCTGATTTAATGAATTACAGAACTAATGATAATAATTACGATAATTCTAATTCTAAGAATTCGTCAAAATTATGTGCTGTTCTTGAATACATATTTGCCTGAGAAAATCAATTATTTAAATATATTATAAATAATATGTCACATCTTTGTCTCCTTTAAACTTTCTCTTGTGAATGATAGCACCTAAGTCATTAGACAGAGGGAAGTGGAGCTGTTTAAATAAGTGCTCCTATTAGCTGTCTTCCATAAATGGGGGGGGGGGGGGGGGTGTGGGGTCACAAGATGACCAGAATCATTAGATATCATTAGTCTGCAGCTCTCCAGTGTCTGAAGAAATATAAGGGACTCTTGTATATTCATGCTATTTGAATATCTGCACAATTCACAGTGATGGTTCCGGTATGTCCTCTTTGACGACTTGGAGAAACATATCAGCATATATATCTTAATTAAAGGCTTCGATACGGAAAGTCGCCTGAGCAACGCAAGCTGCCAGCGCTCCACGTTGGGCCAGAGAATGCACCATCCGCAACATCTGCAAGCGGTTTCACTTGGAAAGTGCCAAATCTCCGATGGCTTGCAATAAAGGAACTCTCTCACACTCCAGGGAAGCTTACCAGGGGTGGATTCGGTCCGTGTCGCCAAAGACGTGTCAGGAACAAGACCCCGGAGAGAGCAGCACGTCTGGGGAGAGTTGCACATGATTTACAGGAAACTGTGCGCGCCGAAACCCCTGTCCCTGTCTGAAATGAGGAGGCTGAACGTGGCCAAATTTTCTCTGGTGCATCATGGAATGATTAGCATGTGGTTCGGCTGTACACTTTACTTGCTGTGCATGCAGTGTTTTTGCAAAATGCATAAACTATCATTTATCTATATGATATTCTGAAGGGGGGAGGAAAAAAGGTTCTAGGGCAGAACAGCCTGATCAAGGGTTCTTCACAGAACTCTTTAGACTATCACGCTTACAGGAGGGCTTACTCTGGTTGGAGGCTAAATTGAATGTTTGCAGCTGGTTTTGAGACTGAAACGTTGGATGTTTCAGACTTGGAAATATCCTTGTCCTTGCAAATAATCAGGAAAATCCAAGAGGAACCTGATGCAACTAGAACGAAAATAGAACACACACACACACACACACACACACACACACACACACACACACACACACACACACACAAAAAGTGGTTTCCTTCAGAATGCTTGTGATCAGCTTAATGGTATAGCGTGTTGAAATCCTACATACAGCATGAAATCAGAGCGCTGAGGGAGAGCAATATGCCGTATTTATGTTTCCCAGAATTACATCCAAGTACATATGTGACATTTTCCCCCCGCTATGCTCTGCCAACACAGCCTCTGAGAAACGCTGGGAAAACACAACCTCTTTGCTCTGAACGGATTGCATTATATGTTTGTTTTAGCGCGGCAACACCCAGAATCCAAGACTTGGGCTGCACAGCTTTTCCACTGAACAAATGGCCTGTTCAAGTGAGTGGGATTTTCCAGGACTTATTTAGGTCATGCTGCAATATATATATATAAACGCCTGTGCAGTCACAAATCAATAGCTCTGCAGACTGGCCTTTTTACTGAGGGCTTCTACGCTATAGCCTCCACCTTCACCCCTGCACCCCCACCCTACCTCCCATCACCACACACTCCTCCTTAATAGATAAATCCAAGAGGTGATGATCCAAATTAAATGCACCCAAGCGTGCTAACAATGACACAAGAGCCAGAGCCACAGCCACAGCGACCAAGCACCTCCACACCGCAGTTCATATAGGCCCCACAAGATGAATGTGTACCCTAACCTGGAGAGTGTGTGGTAACACTGAAAAAGGCCTTTTAAAAAAAAAAAAAAAAAAAAAAAACTCCCCTCTGTAAAGCCATGGCTTTTAAGTTGTGTAAGAAGAAGGCGAAGAAGTCATCTCCACTGCTATAGAATTAATGTGGAAATGATTTCACCCCTGAGGCATGTGGTTTTCTCACGTAACTAGAGGTGGAAACAACATAGCATAGTATGGAGCATTGCTGTGTTGTTCGGGAAAGTATGGAAAACAGAAACAGTTAAGGTATAAAAAAGTAGCTGCCCTGTCTACTATTAATTTATTCTCATTGATTTGATTTCTATCTCTGGGGTAACATCTTGAGAAAACTGAGGGATTCATGGATATAGACCGACTTCATATGCTTTTGTGCCTAAATCATATTTACTATTTTGACTATTACTATTCATGTGGCTGTTTGCCCATTTCATCCGATACTGTAAAGCCACAGAAAAATACACATATTTCACCATCTCAGCACATCTGCTGCCTTCCACCCTATCCATTTGCAAGTAAATATGGAGAGTACAATTTCACAAAAGCGGTGGATGTACCATCAGAAGCTTGTTCCAACAACCACTAGCCAAATGCCATGTTAATAGAAAACAGACAGAGAATAGTAAACAAACATTTTAGTTTTCTTGATATTTTTCTGTATTCAGATATATTTTTCATTTCAGTTAGACATTATTTCTACAAAAGAGAAAATAGTTAACAATCATTTCAGTATCACACAATGGCTGCTGAAGCCTCTGCCTACTTAAGGCAATTACTTTGAAATAGAACAGAAGAGACAAAACGAGAGAGACAGATGGCAAAAGTAGACAGAGAGGTGGATAGACCTGCCTACGTTTAACCCAAATCTATAGCCTCAATCTGAGTCTACTTCATGGTTTGCTCATTCTGAATGAATGCTCATTCTCAGTGATAGTGATAAAGTAACATGTTTTAAAACTAAACTGAACTTACGTGTTGTAACCCACTCTGAATTGAGTGAAGTGGCACTGAAGAAAAATATGTGAGGGTGGTGACTATATATAAAAAAAATGACTACATATGAAATTAATAGATAACAACGTTAATAAGGTACAGTGAAATGAGACAAAGAAATAAAACGAATTAAAAGTTCTCTGTTTTATTTATTTTTGTTTTATTATTCTTACATGTTTTCTTTGTCATCCAAGTTTTCAGCATTTATCCACATATCCTGCATAATTTCTAACAGCTTTAACATAAACATAAGTGATTAATAAAGGAAACCAACAACTGATAAATATTCATGT
Source organism: Alosa sapidissima (assembly GCF_018492685.1). Classification (NCBI taxonomy): domain Eukaryota; kingdom Metazoa; phylum Chordata; class Actinopteri; order Clupeiformes; family Clupeidae; genus Alosa; species Alosa sapidissima. Next base: position 6,870,816 of record NC_055974.1, read on the forward strand.
TGAACAGCTTCTGCTATAGTCTGGTACAGTCACAGAGTGGAAGATTGAGCTACTGAAACAAACAGGTGAATGGACGAACATCAACACTGATACTCTAAGTGTGATCTGTTGGACTGGGCGTCTGCCTGAAGACAGTCATGAGAGATTGACCGCAATTCACTGGTCTTCCAGACATCAGAGGTCAAATCAGATGCCCTCCCATCCTGAGTCCTCTGGGCCTAAATGTTTTGCTCTGAATGGTCACAGACACACACACACACACACACACACACACACACACACACACACACACACACACACACACACACACGCACAAACACTGCAGAGGTTTCCATCACTGGAAACTGTCCAGACCCCCAGCCTAACCTTGCCTGCCCTAAGTTAAGCTAAAATGCCCTGGGTCAACCTTACTATATATTCCCCAGAGAGAATTAACACATCATAAATCTTCTCTTTCATCTTAGAGCATCGTAATCCTTAGTGAATCAAGATTGGCAGCTTGTTTCAAGAAAGGCTTGTTTATTCTTGGATGCAAAGAAAACATACTAAAGCTTATTTAGCATAATTATTTTTTAAAGATTAACAATCAGCAGTATTGGTTACTGTAAATGAGAAGAAATCAGTTGAACAAGGTGCATTTTTTGTTGTCTGAGATGCAGAAGCACTAAAAGCGTGGTTAAAAAAAATGGTGCTGTGCTGATTCACAGGTTAGAGGAATTCATGGAGCTAACAAGGTAAGTGTCCTAGTCTCCTTGGGGCGCTCTCTCAGTGAATATAGATAGGGAAGCCCACAGCATGCATAATGCAGAGAGAGAGAGAGGAGAGGGGGGGAGAGAGAGAGAGAGAGGGAGAGAGAGATGGGCTGAGGAGTGAGAGAGCAAGGGAGAGGAGGACAAAGGGTGTGGGGGATGAGGGTGGGAGAAGGGGAGGGGGAGAAAGACAGAAACTGGAGAGGGAAGGTGAGCGCTGGGGAAAAAATGGAAGATGAAAACAAAAGAGGAAAGTGGGAGAGAGGGGAGGATGGAGAGAGGGATGGAGGAAGGGAGGGAGGGAATAATAGAGGGATGCTATGGAATTTCATGCGGAGGAAGACAGCAAGGACAGAGCAGGAGAGAAGGGGGGGGCAGAGGTGGAGGGAGAGAGAGAAGAAGATAGATAGAGAAAGAGACAGAGAGAGAGAGAGAGAGAGAGAGAGAGAGAGAGAGAGAGAGAGAGAGAAGTGGAGAGGGGAGAGAGGGGAGGGGGAAACAAGCGGTGCGTCTCAGGCAGTGTGTCTACTGTGGGTAGGTAATTAGAGAGCTGTCACTTGTTCCTGTCAACCGCTACTCCTGCTGAAACACTGAGCATGTGTAATTTACAGTGTGTGTGTGTGTGTGTGTGTGCATGCGAGTGTGTGAATAAGAAAAGGTGGTCTGAATTCAAATTAGCTGGAGGAATGTTCACGTAGCAAACAACAAGCAGCAAAAAAATATATATAATTATAAGTGCCACGCACAGTACATTGTGATTGACATAAGTGACTTAGAATACGTTCATGGCTCTCAGTGTATCTGAAATCATTTAAAATCGCGCATGGACTATTTAGAATAGTGCATAAAATAGTTGTCCCCGGAGTCCAATTTAGATGAACAGTATACAGTGAAGGGACGTGTGTATGAGTGAGAGGTCAGCGTACTGACAAAGCCCTCACAAGAGGAAAGCTGATCAGTGATATCTGAAAGGGGAGGGGGTTGTATGTAAGATGAAAGGAGTGTTTGAATAGTAATGAATGGAAAATGCCGGGTGCTGTTAGACATAGAAGCTTCCGGTAGACTACTTATTTATTTTTTTGTGCGGCCCAAAAGGACCCAAGAAAGAAGAACAAGCACACACACACACACACACATATATGCACACACACACACACACAAACACACACACACACATACATACACACACACACACACACACACACGCACACACGCACACACACACATACACACACACAGTCACTAGAAAAGCCTGTCTCATGACTCAAATCCCTAGTCAAAACCCATCATGTATTGTCTAAACAATCTACCTGTCAGCACAGGAGGAGCTGTGAACACGCTCTTGACAAGTCCTCACACGGTGAAAGGGAGTGTACAGGGAAGGAACACAGACACTCATGTGAGAGCACACACACACACACACACACACACACACACACACACACACACACACACTCAAGCACATGTGAGAGCACACACACACACACACACACACACACACACACACACACACACACACACACAAGCACATGTGAGCACGCACACACACACACACACACACACACACAAGCACATGTGAGCACGCACACACACACACACACACACACACACACACACACACAAGCACATGTGAGAGCACACACACACACACACACACACACACACACACACACAAGCACATGTGAGAGCACACACACAAACACACACACACACACACACACACACACACACACACAATAGGCTAAAGCAGAGTGGTATGGGGAGTGATGGTATGGACCCTCTTATGTGTTAAAGGCCATCAGTGTGACACGCTGTGTGTGTGTGTGTGTGTGTGTGTGTGTGTGTGTGTGTTTGTGTGTTTGTGTTTGTGTGTGTGTGTGTGTGTGTTTGTGTGTTTGTGTTTGTGTGTGTGTGTGTGTGTGTGTGTGTGTGTGTGTGTGTGTGTGTGTGTGGATGTGCGTTTTTGTGGATGTGGGTGTGTGGGCTGGTCTGAGCACTACACTCAGAATACTCATAGGCTTGTCCAATTAAAACACACCCCTGCTGGGAGACTGTAATGGTCCCTAACAATGCTGAGCACACACACAGACTCAAACACACACACACACACACACATGCACACATGCACACACACATACACACATACACATACACACGCATGCTTACACACACACATAGGCATAGACACACCCATGCATGCACTCACACACACACACACACACACATACACACACACATTCACATAGTTGACAGACCGCTGACATTGCTGTGTGTTTGACAATGATGGATGCTGCTTTGCCTTTCCTGGTAAAGCTAACAGCACCACGTGTGTGCGTGAGGTCAAGGTAGACATTCATTAACGTTGTATCCTCCACTGGACAAGGGCCGGCGATGCATCGTCCGGCAGCCCCGCAAACACTCAATCCCAATCCCATTCACACACAGACCACCCACAAGCGTTCCCAAACAAAAGCAGGTGTCCAAGCTCACACTGGCTCCGGCAGAATCATCGAGAAAATATCCTGACCAAGCGTCTCCTGTGAGGGGTCTGGAATTTAGATCTTCATGCCGTTTTTTACACAATGCTGTAGGCTGCTCTTCACATAAGCAGTTGGTGAGTGTTTCATTTTTGTTTTATTCTAGTTTATTTATCCATCGCACCTCACCTCACCCCAACTCAACTCTCTTCTGGAATGGCTTGATATAAATTGAGGACATTTTAGCCTCAATTTTGTAAATGTCCTTTTTTTGGCATGGTTTTGTCATGCTTTAGACTAGTTTGTGATACAGTGACTACAAGTCAGTCACACAAAACATGGGGGCGGAAATGCAAAGCTAGGACAACTACAACAACGACAACAACAACAAGAGCTGCAACAACACCAATTTGTTGAAAATCAAGACTTCCTTGGTGCATTCCCGGAGCTGTCCAAGTGTAAACAAGGCAATGGCCGCAATCGACTCATCGAAAACGGGGGACGCATTTCATGGGACGCGACGCCCCCATAAAAGTCTCGTTAGGCCACTTCAGACGTATTTTGTGTGGCGCGAGGCAGCCGTTAAGCACATCACAGGGGCTAATAAATGCATTATTCAGCAGCTCCCACTCCAATTACTAATTGATTAGAGTTGAGCGGCTCATCAATAAAGCACGAGCGGCCGGCTTCAAACCAAAACACACATGATTTATACATGAAAGGCCCTAACAGGGATAAGCTCTCTGTTAATTAGTCATTAATGTTTCACACAGCCCAATCTCTCTCTTTTAGCAGGGAGGGGTGGGGGAGTGTGTGTGTGTGTGTGTGTGGTGGTGGGGGGGGGGGCTTCTTAGAGCGTCTTGCAGATGAACTTGTTGCTGGCCGTGTTATTTCAGGGGAGGTCCCCCCCTGAGCCCCCATCAATAACTAAGGAACAGGAGAGAGTGTTTGTGCTAATGATGATCTGCTGAGTTCCTAGCGACATGTTATCCCCACAAAAACAAAAGAATAAGATAATGTATCAGTGGGGGGCCTTGTTTTCCCTATTACATTTTCTATTCATTAACTGGAAGTTATGGCCTAACACATTCCCAGAGGCCATAATATCAGGGAGGATTCATTCACAAAATAGTGTTAACGTTAATAGCTAGCTTGTGAACTAATCTTACCCAAGCAGCCTCGTCATCATCCACGATTCCTTTAAAATTGAGCTACCTACATCTATAGGTAAATAGTGAATGTAAACAAGTTGAATAGTTAGCATAGTTATCCTACCTGACATATACCATGGTCTTCTTGGAATCTTCTACATTTACTCTCTTGGAAGAAGACTTGGAACAAAAGTCATGGACTGCCCGAATCACTTCAGTCACTTAGAATAGCTGTACCACAATGACACCAGTTATTTTGTCAAGTGTCATTGCCTCTCATAGTAAATGAATGGCTTCTGCCCACTTGGTCACATCCTGTTGCTGGCAGTGTGAGCTTACGGTAAGAAAGAACACAACAGGGTAGTAAGTAGACAAGCAAACTATGTTATTTTACTCCCCACCAACTGCACCTCCGCCAACTCAGCTTTCCAGAGAGCAGGCAACACCTTCTTTCTCCTGGCATTAGTGATTTGAGATTTATTACCCCAGAGAGGGGCAATAGGGTGGAAGATCCTGGTCTCCACAGGAACCCATTAAAAGCTTATTTTCTCGGTTTGTCCTCATTGTCATCACTGAAGCCATGTCCTATTTTGATCTTTAACTTGGTAAAATAAAATACAGTGATATCTCTTAATTGAGGGGCTCCAGACTATGATCCCATAGTGTACACCCTCTCATATACAGTCTTTCAGGCTTGATATTACAAAAGAGGAGGATGAAGTTGAAACACCCCAAATCCACTGAGATTGTTTGAATACGTCTATGGCTGTGTGTGCATAATATGAGCTATGCAAGTCTTTAGATATGAGAGATTTGTTCGTCACAATGAAGAATGATGTGAAAATCAGCATGAGAGGGCTTGAACTGTTTTATCTGATCTATCAATCGGAGAGTCTCCAAGGAGATGCTCCAACTCCCCCTGACTCCTAAATCCTAAAAGAGTCCTCCACACACCAAGAGATGTCAGAGCCCACACTCTCTACTAATACTGCTGCAACTCTAACTGCGAACATTGATAAAGTGGCCTCGTTTTAGACAAGCACTAAAAAAGACAGTACCACCAGGCCAACCGTCTCCGCAAGCCTCCTCTACACCAGTGAGGACTGAATGGACCAATTTCTTCCAATACTCGGGCCTCCACTTGGCATCATTGAAAGGATTGGGCAACAGAAAAAAAGGATTCGAGAGCCACTGAGCCACCCACAAAGGAAATGTGTGTGTGTGTGTGTGTGTGTGTGTGTGTGTGTGTGTGTGTGTATGTGTGTGTGTGTGTGTGTGTGTGTGTGTGTGTGTGTGTGTGTGTGTGTGTGTGTGTGTGTGTGTTTATGTGAGGGAGGGGGAAGCACATGTAAGGAAAGTGTTTGCTTGTGGAATGTGCTGGAATGTGTCTGCTTTAACGCTTCTTTTGTAATAAACTGTAAAAGACGTTGTCAATTCCCTACAAATGCATTTGATTAATGCTTCCATAAATGCAGCTGTGCCTTGTTGGTGTTTGTTTTCAGGGGGGTAAAAGAATGGAAGCAGGCCTGCGGGGAGTGCACAACACATAGCCTACTAATAATACATCATGAATAATACAATCTGTTTCTCCTCCTCAACTCGTCCAGGCCTGTTGCTCAACGCCAATTGTCTTTATTTTCCATGGCAGTCAGCCCCTTGCGTGTATCAATCTCCCCACTGGTGATCAGAGCGTTCACAAGCACCTGAGAAATGGAGGAGAGGAGGAGAGGAGAGGAGAGGAGAGGAGGAGGGGATTGGAGAGGAGAGGAGGAGGGGAGTGGAGAGGAGAGGAGGAAGAGAGAAGCAGTGCTGAATGACAAAACAAAGAGATTATGAAATGCAGGGAGGAGAGAGAGAGAGAGAGATGGAGGACGAAGGTGTTATCGGGGAGAATTGAATTCCTTATTGAAGCTCAAGGAGTTTATTGTCCATTGCATCTCATTACGGGCTAACATGGATGGTTTAACCGGCACAAGTGTACAAAACTCGTACAGACATTTTCACCTCGCAATGCCTCATTACTGAAAATGCACATTTATGAGTGCAACTTCGAATTCACATCAGTATGTTTTTATTTAAAGGCAGGTTTGTTGCCTTGGTTGCACCTGTTTATTTCAACAGCTATTTTCTTTATGGTACATAATAGATGCATCTTTTCTTTAAAGGTGATGATGGCATAGGAGCATTCAATGGCACATCATTCTGACGCTCCAAAACTGAAGGCCCAAATGTATGTTTTATTTAAATTTGATCGATTCCTGCTATGATGTTACAAGGGAAGGATAACAATGCATACATTATGAAATATATAATGAAGTGTAAGGTAAATGGAATGCAACCGCATTTAGGTGTGGAACAGATATGAATTGACTCACTGATATTTTTCTGTTTTCCAGTAAAAAAAATATTATGAAGTAAAATAAAATGGATGGAATGAAAAAAGGACATCAAGCAGAACAAAAAAGAAAACATTGTCATGAGCTCTCTCTCTGCCTGGTAACACGTGCTGATTGAAGTCTGATGACCTCCACCTGTTCCTGCTCTGCTCTGCCTCACCCTCGTTTCCTACCAGCTGCACTGCATTCACCACTCATCATGCCCTCTATATAAAGCCTTGCTTTTCAGTCCACACTTGTCAGATCGTCTGCAACCAGCACCAGTTACCTGCCTGTTTATTGAAAACGCCTCTGACTCTTTGCCTGTGATCCCGGACCCGCTCGACTACTTCTGTGTTCTCCAGCCCCGGTAATCTTGACCTGCCTTCCGTCCCTCTTCTACGAATACCGCCTAGTCCTTGACTGTACTGCTGCTTCGTTTCAATTGCTGTTGTGTGTGTGTTTCCCCCAGGACTTCCCGGATCATCCAGCTCCTGCCTTCGCTGTTCGGCTACTGGGGGAACACACACACGCAGACTCTTGGAACTCCTGTACCCCCCCCGGAACCCCTGAAACCCCCAACCCTTAAATAAACTTTTGAACGTGACGCAATTGTGGTCCTCGTCCTGTTTGGTGTCTGACAGTACGATCTGACCAAACATGGACCCAGCGCACGGTCGAACCAGCATGGAAACCGACGAACCAGAACCACCCACCGCCATGCAACGCCTGGAAGAGACAGAGAGAGAGGTAAACCGCAACACTGCTGACATTGCCTCCCTACTTCAAGCCGGCTTGAGCCAGCGTCAGCAGTTCCAGCAGCAACAGCAACAACTTGCAATGATCATTCAACTTCTCACCAACCTTTCTCCTCTGCCTGCTCCCACCGGCCCAGCCCCAGCCAGCCTGCTCACCGGCCCAGCACCCGAGTCTCCTGCCCAGTCCACTGCTACCGTGGCTGCCGGAGCCCCAGAACCCAGGATCGGCAATCCAGAGCGGTTCAGCGGCGACCCAACCCAGGTACGGGCGTTCCTGACGAGCTGCCGTGTCCAGTTTACCCTGCAACCCAGGACTTTTGCCACTGAAGGGGCGAGGGTCGGTTACGTGATCACTCACCTGACGGGCCGAGCTCGACTCTGGGGAACGGCGGAGTTCGAGCACCAGACCCCAGCATGTGCAACCTTCAACCTATTCGCAGAGGAGATGCTCAAGGTATTCGATTTGGAATCCACAATAGCCGAGGCATCTCGGATCCTGATGAGTATTCGCCAAGGCAGAAGGACTGTTGCGGATTACTCCATCGACTTTCGAACCGTGGCAAGTCGAAGCTCCTGGAACATGGAAGCATTGGTGGATGCTTTCCTCCACAGCCTGGCGGACTACATAAAGGACGAGCTGGTTTCCCATGATCAACCCCCCACTCTTGATGAAGCCATTGCTCTGGCTGTCCGCATCGACCGCAGGATCCAGGCCCGCCGTCATGAGAGAGGGCGCCAGAGTCCATCCACCAGCACACGGAGTGTCCCAACTGCCCTTCTGTCCGCACCTGCCACACCATCTAGCCAGCCGGACCAGTCTGAACCGATGGAGATCGGCCGCACCTCCCTAACCCCTGCAGAGCGCCAGCGACGCATCACCTCCAACTTGTGCCTGTACTGTGGTGGTGATGGTCATCGAGTCGCCACCTGTCCAGCAAAAGCCGGAGCTCACCAGATGTAGGAGGAATCCGGATGAGCTCAATGAACATTCAGCCCTCCATCAGCCGTAAACCCCTCATCCAAGTCTGTCTTCACCTGTCTGATTCCACCCACACCCTGGCAGCCCTGGTGGACTCTGGCGCAGAAGCAAACATTATTGACACAGGACTTGCTCGTCAGCTGGGCTTGGAAAGCCATCGCTTGTCCACTCCTGTTCCAGCCCGGGCCCTGGACGGTCACGCAATTGGCACAGTTACCAGCATCACAGCCCCCATCTCAATGATGGTGTCAGGAAACCACCGAGAGACCATCCGCTTCCACCTGCTCAGCTCTCCAGGCCAACCCCTAATCCTGGGCTACCCTTGGCTCCGTCTCCACAATCCTCACCTCGATTGGGCCTCCGGAACTGTGAAAGAGTGGGGAAATGCCTGCCACCTGACCTGTTTGCGTGCTGCCTCGCTGCCCCCCGGCTCAGTACCCCCCAGCATTGCCCACGACATTTCTAATGTCCCTGAATGTTACCATGGCCTCCGAGAGGTGTTCAACAAGACCAAAGCCACATCTCTGCCCCCACACCGTCCGTACGACTGTGCCATTGATCTCCTCCCTGGGACTGCTCCACCCAAAGGTCACCTCTACTCACTATCCCCTCCTGAAAGAAAAACTATGGAGGATTACATCAGGGACTCCCTGGCAGCTGGACTCATCCGCCCGTCTTCCTCTCCTGCTGGTGCCGGGTTCTTCTTTGTGGGAAAGAAAGATGGTTCTCTTCACCCCTGCATTGATTATCGAGGTCTGAATGATGTCACAGTGAAGAACCGGTACCCTCTGCCTTTACTCACCTCTGCTTTTGAATTGCTCCAGGGATCCACTATTTTCACCAAACTGGACCTTAGAAATGCTTACCACCTAGTGCGAGTAAGGGAGGGTGACGAGTGGAAGACAGCATTCAACACCCACACCGGCCATTATGAGTACCTGGTAATGCCATTTGGCCTCACCAACGCCCCAGCGGTATTCCAGGCGCTGGTGAATGATGTGCTGCGGGACATGCTGAATAAATTCGTCTTCGTGTACCTGGACGACATCTTAATTTTCTCCAGAACTCTGTCCGAACACACCCGTCATGTCCAGCTGGTTCTTCGACGGCTCCTGGAGAACTCTCTCTATGTCAAGGCGGAGAAATGCGAGTTCCATGCTCAGACTGTGTCATTCCTGGGATACATCGTCGCTGAAGGCAATATCCAGATGGACCCCGCAAAGGTCTCGGCAGTTACCTCCTGGCCAGTTCCGGGGAATAGGAAGAAGCTGCAGCAATTCCTCGGTTTTGCCAATTTCTACCGGAAATTCATCCGGAACTACAGCTCCGTCGCCGCTCCCCTCACAGCTCTGACCAGCATCAAACACCCCTTTTCCTGGACCCCAGAGGCCAACACAGCCTTTCATACCCTCAAGGCCCGGTTCACCACTGCCCCCATCCTCCAGATGCCGGATTCAGACCGGCAGTTCGTTGTCGAGGTGGATGCCTCAGACGTGGGAGTCGGGGCCATACTCTCTCAACGGGCAGAGGAGGACAACAAGTTGCACCCCTGTGCATTTTTCTCTCGCCGGCTTTCACCTGCAGAGCGCAATTATGATGTTGGAAACCGTGAGCTGTTGGCTGTCAAGCTTGCCCTGGAGGAGTGGCGTCACTGGCTGGAGGGGTCCACAGTTCCGTTCCTGGTCTGGACCGATCACAAAAACCTCGAATACATCCGCAATGCCAAACGTCTTAACCCCAGACAGTCCCGCTGGGCCTTGTTTTTCACCAGATTCAACTTCACCCTGTCATACCGCCCAGGTTCTCGGAACACCAAGCCGGACGCTCTCTCCCGTCAGTTTCATAAGGATGACGCCCCTTCCCAGGAACCTGCATCAATTCTGCCCGATCCCTGCGTCGTAGCTGCCCTGACCTGGGATATCGAGGAGGAAATTCAAGAGGCCCTCCGTGACCATCCCAGTCCCAGTGCATGCCCAGACGGTCGTCTCTTCGTCCCAGATAATTTGAGGTCCCGGGTCATACAGTGGGGACACAACTCCCGCCTTGCCTGCCACCCGGGCTCCGCCCGCACCTGCCATCTCCTTGCCCAGCGCTTTTGGTGGTCGTCTTTGAGAAGGGATGTCCGAGAATTCGTCCGTGCCTGCCCCACCTGCAATCAGAACAAGTCCTCCACTCGGCCCCCCGCTGGTTTACTCCAGCCCTTGCCTGTGCCCACACGACCCTGGTCCCACGTCTCCTTGGACTTTGTAACTGGCCTCCCACCATCAGGTGGGATGACTGTCATTCTCACTGTGGTTGACCGGTTTAGCAAGATGGCACACTTCATTCCCCTCCCTAAACTGCCATCTGCCAGAGAGACTGCCCAGGCTGTTCTTGATCATGTCTTCCGTCTACACGGGCTGCCCAGGGATGTTGTCTCTGACCGAGGCCCGCAATTTACCTCTACATTCTGGAAGGAGTTCTGCCGTCTTCTAGGGGCCACAGTGAGTCTCACCTCTGGGTTCCACCCCCAGTCCAATGGTCAATCCGAGCGGGCAAACCAGGAGCTGGAGAAGGCGCTGCGGTGCATGGTTTCTCGCAAACCCCAGGCTTGGGCACAACAACTGATGTGGATAGAGTATGCTCACAACTCCCTCACCTGCTCTGCCACTGGTATGTCACCTTTCCAGTGTGTGTATGGCTACCAGCCCCCCCTGTTCCCCAGCCAGGAAGGAGATGTGTCCTGCCCGTCTGCCCTCGCCTATGCCCGCCGTTGCCGTCGTACCTGGTCACAAGCTCGTGCCACGCTACTCAAGTCAGCTGTCAGCTATGCCACTGGGGCTAACCGCCGAAGATCGCCGGCACCCGCCTACCGTGTTGGCCAGAAGGTGTGGCTGTCAGCCAAGGATCTCCCACTGCGGGTGGAATCGCGTAAACTGGCACCTCGATTCCTCGGCCCGTTCCCTATCCAGAGGGTCATCAGCCCAACCGCAGTCCGGCTCCAGTTGCCAACCTCCATGAGGGTGCACCCTACTTTCCATGTTTCGAAAGTCAAGCCGACGCATGAAAGCCCGCTGGTCCCCGTGCCGCTTCCTCCTCCTCCTCCTCGCCTCGTTGACGGTGGGCTGGTGTACACCGTTCGACGCCTGCTTCGGTCCAGACGGCGAGGTAGGGGCCTCCAGTATCTCGTCGACTGGGAGGGCTATGGACCTGAGGAGAGAACCTGGGTGCCAGCCAGTCGGATTGTGGACCGGACACTCATCGCCGACTTCCACCGTCTGCATCCTGATCAACCTGCAATCCGTAGGGGCCGCCCCAGAGGGGTCCCTAACCGTCCTGCCCGCCCGGCTTCCTGTCATGTGCCTGACCCTGACCCTGTCTCGGTACCTGTCCCGTCTTCTGTCCACGACCCTCCAGCTCCCTCCGAGGATGAGGATGTTCACTCGGACCGCTCGGAGGAATTCTAGCCCTCCACCGGCTCCCCTCCGCCCTCCCGACGTGGTGTCACTCTTGGGGACTTCTGGGGCCGTCCCTTAGGGGGGGGGTTCTGTCATGAGCTCTCTCTCTGCCTGGTAACACGTGCTGATTGAAGTCTGATGACCTCCACCTGTTCCTGCTCTGCTCTGCCTCACCCTCGTTTCCTACCAGCTGCACTGCATTCACCACTCATCATGCCCTCTATATAAAGCCTTGCTTTTCAGTCCACACTTGTCAGATCGTCTGCAACCAGCACCAGTTACCTGCCTGTTTATTGAAAACGCCTCTGACTCTTTGCCTGTGATCCCGGACCCGCTCGACTACTTCTGTGTTCTCCAGCCCCGGTAATCTTGACCTGCCTTCCGTCCCTCTTCTACGAATACCGCCTAGTCCTTGACTGTACTGCTGCTTCGTTTCAATTGCTGTTGTGTGTGTGTTTCCCCCAGGACTTCCCGGATCATCCAGCTCCTGCCTTCGCTGTTCGGCTACTGGGGGAACACACACACGCAGACTCTTGGAACTCCTGTACCCCCCCCGGAACCCCTGAAACCCCCAACC
>NC_055974.1:6890818-6895957 GCF_018492685.1 Alosa sapidissima
GACATTAGAGTAGTGACGTTAATGCTTCGGCACAGTCAGAAATAAAACTAGAAGGGCACTTAATGAGTAGAGTACTGACCTCCTACAAGGTCAAATGCCCAATCTTTCAATGGTGACGAAAGTGATAAATAATTTGTGGCTATGCCGTGTTATTTCAATTCACTGTAAAATGTAAAGCAGACATAGAATGGAACCCTGGGTTTGTTGAATAAGGAGAGTTCGGTGCATGGCCACAAAGCTACTGTGAACTGGCAACACGGTTATTTCTTCCTTCATATAGAAATCTCTGACTTTGAATCGATCAGTATAATAACAGACAAATCTGAACATGGACAGAGTGTAATGCCGAACACAGACTGTGACACAAATCATCCCTCTGATCGCCGCCCCCTCAACATGTTACGTTACCACTTTGAGTTGAAGATTCAAGAAGTTGCTGTTGTGAGTGTGTGTGGGCTGACCATGTTCTTGACAGACCAAACACCCTCCATGTTAACTTCAGAGAACTAGGTCAAGTAATCAGTTCATCAATTCTATGTCATCCTTAATAGGTTCCCTTTTTGGCTGCACCTCTTCACCAAGTTTAATGAAATCTGGCCTGGTAGTATTTGTGTAATACTGCTGACAAACAAACAAGCAAACAAACAAACAGGCAATTAAAACCTAGCAACCTGGACAGACAACTAAAGTGGGCTTGATCATGTATTTAACCACAAAGTTGCTTCAGCAAAGTGATGCAACCACACAAGTTTGTGCCAGAATCAACTAATGTATCACTATTTTGTAGAAGTTTCATTAAACAGATTTAAGAGTTTCTTCCAATTTTAAAAGCCACTGGCTATCTGTAATGACACCACGTCTTTAAATAAGGTGGGTGGTCTGTGCATTAGTATGGTGCTTACTGTAATAAACAACCAAGACAATGACAAAATAAAAATTCATAGTAGAACACATGGTAAATAGGACTAATAAACCCCTTACTCATCTGGAAAAGCTGCATATCCTCATTAAGTCCCATTAGTGGAGTGCATTAACACTAGGAAATACTAGATCACCTATCTTCTTCTACCAGAGAAGGGGCTGGATTATGAGAAGAAGTAATCAGGATTTTCTTATTTTCCTAATCCTAATTTAAATATAAATACTAATTTACAGATTCTGCTAATTAAACAGGGTATGGAGATTTTCCTCAATGTTCTTAAGGGTAAATCTTAATGGGAAGCATTTTCCAACAGAAAATTGCCTCCCCACTCACAAATCAAGATCAAGTGTGCTGTTTTCTACCACTTCATTCCCTGTAAAAACTTTACCAAAAACATCTCTCTATCACCGTTACAGTTCATCTTTCCATCAGGTACCACTTCTGTTGTCCTCTTTCTGATCTGGTTCTCCTCTCTTCTCTCTTCTCTCCTCCCCTCCTCTCCTGTTGATTCCATCAGCTCATTGCATCTCATTCTGCTTGCCTGTCTCTCTCTCTCTCTCTCCGTCTCTCTCTCTGTCGTCTGGCAGACTCTGCCGGCATTCGCGCTGCATCTCAAACAGAGGCCCCCGCGTGCTCGTTTAGGATTCTCACGCTCTGCGTGCCAGGGCCATCCGCTTGTCTTGGTCTGCCACTCTCCAGCCGGCTGCCCGCCACTGCCCCTTTCTCTAGCCCAAATCCCTGCTCCAACTCCCCCACTCACACATCCCACTCCTCCCCTGACCCCCCCCCCCCCCCACTCCGTCCTCTCCGTGCACACAGCCCACCGTCTGATGAGTCCACAGTGTCCCCCCAGCCCACCGTCTGATGAGTCCACAGTGTCCCCCCCAGCCCAGAGTGACCCTCTCGAGGCCGCATGGCTCCGTGTCCCTGGCTGCTTGGGATCGATGGAGGCTCCCTCAGCCGACTCTGCAGCCAGGGCCAACTCTGCTGCTGCTGCTGCTGCTGCTGCTGCTGCTCTGCGACCTGCTTGAGAGTGCTAATCCAGGCCCCAGTTCCTCCACATCCCCAAAGGCCTCCAGCGCCTCCACTGCCTTGGCCTCGCAATGATTAGGAACGGATACAGGGAAAAAAAACACATGGCTCTCTCCTTCTCTTTCTCTCTCTCTCTCTCTCTCTCTCTCTCTTTCTCTCTCTCTCTCTCTCTCTCTCTCTCTCTCTTTCTCTCTCTCTCATTCTGGCTCTCTACGAATTTCTCCCAGATATACAGTACTTGACAGTTTAACGATATTGGATGTTTTCAGATGGCTCAGATATCTGCAAGGCTGCACGTTCCTCTTCAGACTTGGGGGTATATGGATGGGTAGGATATGGAGGGGGTTGAGAGTAAAAATCAATGTCTCTCTAAGTCAAAAGCATGTGTGTTGTGGAGATGGGAGGCGGGGGGGGGGGTGCTTGAGGGGGTTGGGAGGGGGATCATGAACTTCACTTTTAGTGCTGATGAATGCGGTGGACGGGCAACGCGGATGATAATGAAATTGTTGCGAACGCGCAATTTATGTGTCAATGAGTTAACTTAAGCGGGCCTCACTCGCCACTCTCCCCCTGGCCATTGTCAGCCTGAACCCATTAGCACGTTGGCGGAGCGACATTAACCTTTAGCGCCAGCGCCCACCACAGTCCCATCAGCGGCCACGCATCCCATCACGCCTGGCGCTCTTAAAAAACGCCGCTCGTTTTTAAAAATGGATCGTTACCCCGCGTATATATTTAATATGTCGTGTGCATTTAGAAAATATGGATGTAGGAAAAGTCCATCATTTTCCCAGCTTTGCAGCCATAGCGGTGAATTACAGTGCCTCTGTAGGGACTAGCTCTTGCTCACTCTCTCTCTCTCTCTCACTACTTGTGTCTTGTGCTGAGGCAGATATGGCGCAGGCCACAGATGACCTCTCCGACTTCAACATGGTTCCCCCTGCAGTGAGACTTCCAATTAGACTACAGCTCAGCAGAGTCCTCACGTATGAGAGACAAGGAGATACAGTGAAAGTGAGATGCTAGATCTAATGTCTGCCTTTCACCTGTTGTATTGGTGTGTGTGTCTGAGAGGGGTATATGTTTGTGAGTGTGTATTTATGTGTGTGTGTGTGTGTGTGTGTGTGTGTGTGTGTGTGTGTGTGTGTGTGTGTGTGTGTGTGTGTATATGTGTGTGTGTGTGTGTGTGTATGTGTGTGTGTGTGTGTGTGCGTGCGTGCGTGCGCATGTGTGCTTGTTTGACAGTACATTCCTTTTTTACTATATATTCTGCCTTTTTCGTTATTTGCAACAGTCTATCTAGACAGTCATGTTGTTAGTAAACCAACTTTGAACTTGAATTTGAGTACGAGAGAGAAAGAGGGGAAGAGAGAGACAATAACACTAAGATGGGCAGCACCTTCTCAGTGCCAACCACCACCATAGTGACTTTCTCAGTGCCAACCACCACCACAGTGACTTTCTCAATGCCAACCACCACAACAGTGACTTTCTCAATGCCAACCACCACAGTGACCTTCTCAGTGCCAACCACCACCACAGTGACTTTCTCAATGCCAACCACCACCACAGTGACTTTCTCAATGCCAACCACCACAACAGTGACTTTTTCAATGCCAACCACCACAGTGACCTTCTCAGTGCCAACCACCATAGTGACCTTCTCAATGCCAACCACCACAACAGTGACTTTCTCAATGCCAACCACCACCACAGTGACCTTCTCAATGCCAACCACCACCACAGTGACCTTCTCGTTGATCGCTAACCACTGATCGCTCACTACTGGTTAGTGCTTCGGACTTGTAACTGGAGGGTTGCCGGTTCGAACCCTGACCAGTAGGAACGACTGAAGTGCCCCTTTCGTTTCTGTCTTTGTTTGCAGCCATAATCTGTAGCTCAACTGTCCTGCTGATCATATGTGGCATCCCTATGGAAAATATACCATGCGCCATGTTTTCATATAGTGTGTGCAATGTAATGATGTATAAGATCATATATGCTGCATCTTGTGTTCTGGTGATTTAATTAAGGGGGGTGGAGATGAGTTTGAGATGTACAGACACGATGCTAACAATTTAGAAAGATGGGTGACTTTTCAAGGCTTCCGCGTACCTCTGGTGACTGACAGCGCTGCCGTTGATCTATTTAGTTGGCAAACACGGAACAAAATCAAGCAGCTGTCAAACAAGCGCGCGTTGAATAATTGATGTCTTTGCCGCGCAGACTTCCCTCTCTGTTACAAGTTAGATTTTATTTTTTTATATTTGTTTTGAGGAGGAGGAGGAGGAGGAGGAAGAGGTGTGGTGTTTGGAGGTGCAAAACAAATGCAAGGGCAAATAAGTGGAGACGGAGACAGGAAGCGAACCTCAGGAGTTGAGAGAGCGGCTCGTCGGCTTCAGGTGGGAAGACTGAGTCTAATGAGGTTGTTTGTGTAAATGCATGAGTGTGTGGGAGAGCAGTCGGCTGTTTTTGATTTTGCATGTATGTATTTGAGTGTGCGTGTGTGTGTGTGTGTGTGTGTGTATGTGTGCATGTGTGTGTGTGTGTGTGAGAGAGAGAGTGTGTATGTTGTGATGTGTGTTTCTATGTGTGCAGTCATCTATACTTGTTTTTGTGTTCTTGCAGGCATGTGTGCACTGTGTGTCAGTCCATCTACTTGTCTGTGTGTTTGTGTGTGTGTGTGTGTGTGTGTGTGTGTGTGTGTGTGTGTGTGTGTGTGTGTGTGTGTGTGTGTGTGTATGTGTATGTGTGAGTGTGTGTGCGTGCATGTGTCTAAGTGTCTGTATATAATTGTTTGTATGTATGTTGGAGTCTGTGTGTGCTATATCTACGTGTTTATGAGTTTGTGTGTGTGTGTGTGTGTGTGTGTGCCTTCTCCCTAATGAAGGTATGCATAATAAAATGTGAGTGCTGGGCTCCACAGCTCGCCTGTGCTCCCCCCGACTCTGCCTGATTGAAAATGGAACAGCTGTGATGATTTAATTTACATGTTAATAACCAAAAGGCCTTCAGAAAATCGTCCAATAAATGCCTTTTTATTGCGACTCGCATCTCTGGCAATGTGGGGCTGGGGGGGGGGGCGGGGGGGGGGGGTGTGGTGGGGGAGGGGGGGGGCTGTAATTAATTGTTTTAAGCGATTCTATTAAAACAAAAAATTATCTGCTGATGTGCACTGAATGAGC
>NC_055974.1:6906073-6918573 GCF_018492685.1 Alosa sapidissima
TTGTTTCTTTGAGAGGAAGGGAAAAATAGGAAGGTGGATGTGTGTGTGACTAGGTATGTGCATGCGTGAGGGTGTACGTGTGTGTGTGTGTGTGTGTGTGTGTGTGTGTGTGTGTGTGTGGGTGTGTGTGTATGGGTACATACTATTGAATGTGTGTATTTGCTTATGTGTGAACAATTTTGACTTTGAATGTTAGGTGTGTGTGGATATATATAAGTGAGTGCTGTGTGTGTGTGTGTGTGTGTGTTTCTGTGTGAACTTATGTAAGTGTGCATGTCTCTGTGACCTGTATCTACATCTGAGTCTGTCTGAGTGTGTGTGTGTGTGTGTCTGTGTGTGTGTGTATGTGTCTGTGTGTGTGTGTACTGTATGTGTCTGTGTGTGTGTGTGTGTGTGTGTACTGTATGTGTCTGTGTGTGTGTGTGTGTGTGTGTGTGTGTGTGTGTGTGTGTGTGTATGTATGTGTGTGTGTGTGTGTCTGTGTGTGTGTGTGTGTGTGTGTGTGTGTGTGTGTGTGTGTGTGTGTGTACGTGTGTGTGTGTGTGTGTGTGTGTGTGTGTGCGTCTGCATTGGGGGTTGGATGGGAGCGGTGTGTGCATAATGAGATGATCACAGAATGTACAGGGAGCTCGGCTTTCACGCGGCGGCCCAAATTACAAAGCGTCATATTTTTAAAGTCATGCTGACATTCTTTCAGGGCCGGCAGCTGCCAAGAACAACCCGGGCCGGGCTTGTGTTGGCATCCGTTCAAAAAAGGAGAAAAAGAGTGAGGGAGGCAGAGGAAAAAGATTGAGAGAGAAAGAGAGAGAGGGAGAGAGAGGGAGAGAGGGGGGGAGAGAGAGAGGGAGAGAGAGAGGGGGACTCAGCTTAAGTCACACAGCGACCAAAAACATTTACACAGCTGGGATACAGGGAGAGCGGTAACCACCAGAGCCCACATCCTATCCAGACCTCCATCTTACCTCCCACACCTCCATCCATCCATACATCTGCGTATCTCTCTATCTGTTACGGTATCCATCTAACCCATTTTTGCCTACAGTTCCAACCTAAGATATGTACATGTTTGTAGCTCATATTTTTACTGTGAGTATGTGTCTATGTGTGTGGCTGTGTGTACAAACGTTTTACTTCCATCTGTCTATGAGAGGCGGACCAATGATGCTACAATGGATGATGTTGGTGTGCCTCTGAAGTAGCTCTATATAGAAACAAAACATAGCTGTTGCTTCTGCTCCAGCTGGCTCCCCAGGATATACTGTATACTAGTTTGCATCCAGTATGCATGTCGAACACATACCTTCACACATCAGATGCACACAGAGTTGTTCCTGTTGGTACACTTAGAAAATAGATTGGCCCAATTTAATACAAATTCTAAAAAGGATAGTTCCGGTCCATGATTATGATTGGCTGAATCAAGTTTGATGCCATTGTAAAATCCAGCAAAACATACACCTTGACCATATTTTGTTCGTTATTAGTGCTCTACCACAACTTGATACAAAAGTTGGGAGTAGCTGCGTCTCGACGTTGCTTGCGTGGCAACCATTCTGATAGAGGAAATATATTTCTTGGCAGAAAAAGGATTATCTATGAATAAATCGTTACATTTCTCGTTGCTGTGCTTTTATTTTATGAAATGTTGCCAGATACAGTATGTAGTAACCGTTTTAGAAAAGCAATTAGCCACTCGAGTCCGTAGGTTACACTGATTTTAGAACAGCACAACGCCCCTTAGCTGTTCTAAAATCAGTGTAACCTACAGACTCGAGTGGCTTATTACTTGCACACTTCGATGCCAAGTACATGGTTAATTTAATTGTGTAAAACTACTCATGTCACTTCATGTACTTAGCTGTACATGTGAAATACACAATATGAGTTTATTACTTGTGTAACAACACAGTAATAAAACCACAGGAAATAAAATGGATCCGAAAGTGAGACTTGATTTGACTTCCACCTTTGTTGTCCACCTAAAGGATAAGTTCGGTCTTAGAACAAACTAGGGTCTATTTTTGAATGATTTCAAACTTCCGTTGGGTCTATTAACTAAATTCCTTTTCCTTTTGCCAAGATCTGGCTAGGAGAAGTAGGTACAAGTGAATTACTGAGGTCTGCCCAAACAGTTCCCATTTATACCCTCCCTGTACATTTACAAAGTTGAAATTACTTCAGTTTCTCTGCAGAAACACTCTCCACAGTGGCACAGAAGTGTAATGATACTTGGAGCCTTGTCAGCAGCTTAAAGTAGCGATTTACTTTGACGTAGCAAGCTTGCCCCAAGGCTATCTCTATATGTTATTTTGTTGTAAATGCACATTCCGGTCTCACTCAAAACTACTCCAATTAACATCGTTTTGGTCCCTAGCGAAAGTTTCAACTCATTATCATCCAGAAATAGACCCTAGGTTGTGCTTAGACTGGAGTTGTCCTTTAACACGTCTCGAAACATCTCATCGCGCCTCAGAGCAACTCAGTAGCCCCAGCCTCAGCTTCCCACCGGGGGCATGTGCATGTGTTCATCCCGACTCGGACTCCAAATCCCTCTGACCCGCTGTGAGGCCACGGGGAGATGAATGAGCGTCCGGGGCCCTCGGACCAGCGCGCACATGTGGCACGAATCGGAGCAATCACATTTGAGTGATCTCCGCTGTCGGGCCGGTGCTAACACTCCGCTTTGAAGCCGGCGGCCGGCCGCACAGAAGACCGTCGTGCGGAGGCACTGGAGCGATCACGGTGAATAATACACGGAGGAATGTACGCGTGTGTGTGTGTGTGTGTGTGTGTGTGTGTGTGTGTGTGTGTGTGTGTGTGTGTGACGAGGGAATTAAAAACTGTTTGACTTGTTTCTTGTTTTTCGACAGCATTTTTTATTATTCGTGAAGGAGGGGCTGTGAAGCCGTATTCTTTTCATGGTTACTCTCGGTTAGCCGATGAGGTAAGCTAACGAATGCAAATGAGCCGTAGTTGAAAACATTTCAGTCCTCTATGTGCTAATCTATCAAATTGTGTTTTTCTCCCCAAACTTCCTACACTTGGTTGCCATAGTGTGAGAGAAGAAAGAAAACAAGGGGGAGAGAGACAGTACAGGAAATGGAGAAGGAGAGGTATAAGGGAGGGGTCATTTACGTGTGGCGCTAAAACACTACTTGTTTGATCTTAATGGAGGGCCACTGCAGCCCAGGAGCACATACTTGTGCCGCCTACATGTGTGACTCCTCAATCCACTAAAGCAGCGATTACGTCTCCCTTTTTCTCAAAGAGGGGGAGAGAGAGAGAGAGAGAGGGAGAAAGAGGGAGAGAAAGAGAGAGAGAAGGAGGGAGAGAGAGGGGGAGAGAAAGAGGGAGAGAAAGAGAGAGAGGAGGGAGAGAGAGAGGGAGGGAGAAAGAGGGAGAGAAAGAGAGAAGGAGGGAGAGAGAGAGGGAGAGAGGGAGAAGGAAAGAGAGAAATAGGGGGCAGTCAGAGGGAAAGAAAGACAGCGGTTCACATTTAGACTGAAACAAGTACAAGTTTTGAATGTGCTCCAGGTGAGGCGTGGAGGCGGTGGTGTGGGGGTGTGGGTGGGGGCAGGTCTTTATGAGAAACGTATGGGGAGGTGAATTACTCTTTCAGTGAGACGGAGGTTGGAGAGGCGCAGGGGTGTGTGTGTGTGTGTGTGTGTGTGTGTGTAGGATCATGAATCCAAGGCTGCCGTGACCCCCGCTGACCCCCAACGCTTGGCAATCCATGTGTGGGAGGAGGAATGACATCATCACTCTCCCAGTCTGAGACAGCAAATCAAAGAGTCAAAATCCTGCGCGAGGACAGACTTGCAGACACACACACACACACACACACACACGAACACACGCACACACACACGCACACACGCACACATACACACGCACACACACACACACACACACACACACACACACACACACACACACACTCTTACCACCTTATACACATAAACAGGCAATATGCTCTAATGCAGGAGGTGACAGATGAACCCGCAAGCACACGCACACACACACGCACATACACACACACACGCTCACAAAGTTACAGTACTTGGCAGTTATCTGTATGGGAAAAGTGTGAGTTTTCACCCCATGTGTTGAGATGGAGCCCTTGACCTTCTCCTCCTCCTCCTGACCACATTAATGAGCAGTGTGTGACGATTGACTGACAAACCAAAACGATCTTGAATGAAAGACGCAAGGTCACTCAAAAAGAAGATATTATGGCAAGGCTGACCTGCGGTGTGGCGCACACCTCTTTCTCAACTGTGGGTGTCGTCGGAACATAGCTGTTGGAATTATTGGTGCGCGTGTGCGGTTGTCCATCACTGGAAGACCGCAGTTCCGTTTCCCTGGACCTGTTGATTGCAGATTGCGCTGCTGCCACTGTGCTGGCGTTTTGGCAGTCTAAAAAGGCGACGTGCTAGTGTTGCATCTCTGTTATTCCATCTCCCTCTGTCTCTTGGCCTGTTTGCTGTGTGTAGCCTGACGCTGTCTAGGAAGTGAATCACAAACTCTTTTACTGTCTTTTACTGTCTGACCACTGTTTTCCCATTTGGTTATATGTTTTTAGATGTGTAGGCTGTAAGAGAGCCAACTTTTTGTTTCTGTTCTTTGGGTTTTATAGCTGCTAATTAGTTGGCACCACCCCTATATGCGTGGTTTCTCTAAATCCCAGTAGTACTCCAATTCTGATTTCTTTTGCAGTGCTGTCCTCTAGATCTCAAATAATTCCCTGTGTAGTTTTCTTGTCCGCCTTGGGTATTCCCAGGTTATCAGTACTTATAGTGTGGAGGTGAATGGCCAACGGATGGCAGTAAGTTATTGATTGTTTGTTTTGTGTTTGTATTATTGCTGGTAATGCCCATACATATCATTACTGTAATATAGACAATAGGTTATGGCCTGGGCTAATTGAATTAGGTGGCACAATAAACTGTAACTCCTGTAAATATCTTCAGAGCAAAAAAGCTTACAGTGACTGAACCGAAGATAACTCTCAAAAATTCATTCAGGGAATATATATATATATATATACAGCGTCAGGCTATAATAGATATACAGCGTCAGGCTATAATATATATACAGTACCCTCCAAGCACCTCTGCAAAAGTTGACTAAAACCGGTATAAAAAATAATCTGTTGGTGATTTATTGTAATCTCACAATGAAAAACATTAGAACAAAATCAACTTGGAAAAGGAAGCAAATTTATTTTGAGAAAAAGGAAAATCTCATCTCAACAAAAACACATTGCTCACAATTATTGGCACCCCTGCTTGTAAAACCTTCTTAAGCCTCCCTTTGCCAATAAAACAGCTTGTAATATTCTCCTATGACACCCTATAAGAATATTGGAGAATGCAAAGCAAAGGATTTAAGATTTTTACAAAATCTCCCCAGATCGTCCAGATTCCTAGGTCCACACTTGCGCATTCCCCTCTTTGACTCACCCCACTGTTTTACTATGGAGTTTAGATCAGGGGACTGAGATGGCAATGTCTGAAGCTTGATTTTGTGTTCAGTAAACCATATTTGTTTTGATCTGGACGTTTGTTTTGGTTCATCATTGATCTGATGAATGATCCAATCATGTCCAACTTTTAGTGTCTTGGCAGAGATTGACAGATTTCCTTTGAAATTGTTCAGGTTTTTCTTGGTGTTCATGATACCATGCACCTTAATTAGGTTCCCAAGGCCTTTGGGAATAAAAACAGCCCCAAAATAGCACAGCCCCTCCACCATAATTCTCATTAGCCATGGGGTTCTTTTCAGTGTAGTTATTCTTCTATGTACGCCAAACACACCTAAAGTGTTTCTAGCTAAAGAGCGCAATTTTCATTTCAATTTCAATAGACCACACTTCCAGACAAAGTCACTGTACCATTCAGTAACTCCTGCCGTTTAAATTGGTAATTAAATGACTGGACAGGCTTTTACCTGGCATGCCCTCTAAATAATCTATTAGCAGTGAGGTCACTTTTGAAGATTTTTTGGGGGACTTGGTGACCCCAAGGTGATACCTTTGTACTGTATGTAACTCTCCAACAGTGGTTCTTATGGAATTTTTTGCCTATTTTACCATCCTCCATACTGTACCCAGATAGCAATTTCCTTTGGGCCGGATCCGCATAAAAGCCTTTAGATCCGCCTGTAGCGGACATACGGTATCCGACTGTGGGCCAGGTCTACTCCCGATACAGGTTTCAGCTCTGCTAGCAATGCTGTTTTATCACCGGTTTACAGATTTGTCCCAGGTCCAATTTCCGCAACTCAACTGGAAGTCAGGAGATGCGTTTAAAATACAAAACACTGATTTGGCCCAAACCTGTGATACGGATATGAGCCGAAGGACCATTTTTTCACAGAAGACCCAGGTGGTAATGATATTAATTAAGGTGCTGATTCTAAATTGACTGTCCTTTCCCTACTTAAGGCGAGACACGGCAGGTGAAAACATCGTTTTTTCATGCACTGGTCAATTTCGAGATTTTGAGCTAGTATGTTACCTTAGCATGTATTCTATCACACTACTACAACAAAAAAGTCCGATTTACACATTTAGGTGTTTATTTCATTATATTGTGTCTACTCGCGCCTGTATATTTCTCCTAAATTCAGCAAAAGTTAGCATTCTAACCTTGCATGCACTCCCGCGACCGTGGTCCAAAACATAACATGTGTACTACCGTTGGAAAGCTCTGTTTTTCCTGTATCACGCTATGTGATCCATGTATGGACACTTCCTTTGTATCAGTAACCAATCGCGAAAGTTCAAAGGCGAGTCTAGGCTGAGAACGGAATCTCATTGGCTGTCTTTCAAGGCTGTTTTCTCAAAATGAGTTTCCACTCACACTCTGAGCTCAAAAACTCCACTTCAGAAGCACGTACTGTACATACACCAAACTTTCTAGACTTATGCCTAACTATATGTCGAAGATTTCTACAGAGGGGTTTGTTGATATATTATTCCTAGCCTGACTTACATGACATTGTATGCCTAAAAACATGGAAAAAAGCGATTTTTTAGGGCTAGTGACATAATTTTCTGATTTACAGGATAACAAAAGTAGATATTCATAAATCCCTCTGTAAATGTTTTCCCATCTAATATCTGAACACAATGAAAACATAATTTTGAACTTGGCTGTATCCAATGCTCAGGTTTCGTGCCTTAAAATGTATGCAAATTAGCGCATATTTAATTAGATAATGCCTAATTTGCATATGTAAACATTAAATTACAGCAAACTTGTAATACATTTTTTTCTCATATTAATGTAAGTAATCAACTGGGGAAGTTTCATAGTGATATCTGCTTGTTAAAAAATTTACCCTATTCACCTGTAGTGTCTCGCCTTAATTGTCAACTGGCTGCTAAAGAAAAAAAATGGCACAAATTTAGAAACCATGGGGGTGTACTATGTTCTCATGGCCACTTCATTTCTACAGTAAGGCTGGAAAAGAAGATATAGTTGGCTCAATATTGATCATATGTTCGTTTCATTATTTTTATTATTACCTAGCAGTGGTAAAAGTAGTCAATTGTTGTTTGTGTCAGATCTAACAGTGCTATGAAACAACCCCATATTCTTGCCACGCATGCAGAAGTCCAAGCAGTAGCCTAATGTTAATCAAGGATCTTTGGTTTGCTCACTATCAATCTTTTGACATGATTTGCCAGCCTGGGGTTGGACTAGGACAGCCCAACTTTTCAAGGTAGTATCTGCTTTTTTATCTCTGTTGGTTTATTCAGAGACAACAACAAGCAACCGAGCGATTGATAACTTTACTATTATTTTCCAGCAACAACAACTAGCTTAACTTAAACAAAACAGCTATCACAATAACTATTTTGGAAAAAAACAGTGATAACGCTAACAGGATCACTGATGATAAAAAACGAGTGTAATTGTGACTTAGCCTATTTGCAAAAAGGAATAAATGTGGAATTAACACGACTTAAACTTTGTCTGGGATTGCACTTCTACAGCCAGGTTGTTGAATAAAAAAAAAATAATAAGACACTTATGTGTAAAGTTTTTTTTACCCCCCTTGTGTTTGTAGCCTAGCTTATGTTTATCAGTTGAGCTGTTGGGAAAACGTTACGAACTTTAGCCTGGGTGAACCTATAACGAACCTGTTAGCAAATGTGTAGCAAACAGATTTTTCAGGATAATTAGCCCTAATTACCAATCACATTTCACATGTCAAATAAAGCCGGCTGATGTCTGATAAACGGGTCCGTACCACACACAATAAGCGGACCCGTATTGCATATGATAAACAGATCTGGAACACGTCAGTAACACAGACTACCATACGGAACTGGGCCAGTCTTAGCCCTTATTGGTACCAGATCCGTCAAACGGATCCAGACCAATTTTGGACCGATGTGCGTTTGGACGCCGGATCAGGTCCATTATGCAGATCCGTGCCGGACGTTGTGGTAGGTGTGGCCCAGTTCCGTCCCAGTGTATGTTTGCTATCTGGGTACTTTAAGGGCCCGTCCACACGGAGACGCTTTTTGGGTTAAACGCAGAGGTTTTGCTTCGTCTTGGCCGAGCGTCCAAACGAATCCTGTAAACGCACTGCCCGAAACCGCACTTTTTTGAAACCTGGTCCCAGAGTGGAAAAATCTGAAACCGTAGCCCTTTTGAATTCGTTTGGACAGCGAAACCGCACATCCTACTTGCGTATCGATGATGTCATTGCCACAGCTCAGCTGCCCTGGACTTGACTCTTATAGTATTGCCTAACAATACTAGTTTTCATACATGACATTACCTACGATTACACTCCGTAGGATAAATATCACAACTGGTGCTGCGCAGCGCCGATAGCTTATGACTTGGTGGACTGAACACTGTTTTTCCTGGTGTTTTTTATGCATTCTAGCTACTGTCAGTGACGCAAGAGAACTTAAGTTATTAGGGAAGTGCGGTGTAAGTTTACATTAATTTGTGTGTAGTGCCGGTGTCATTCATTTATTTTACATGTCTTACAACATAAATAAATGCATTCATAGTGAAGTCAGATATGAGCATACAAAGACGCTTAGAACTCATGTTAAGCCTATAGATGCGCACTAAATGTGAATGCGCAATTTGATGCAAGCAAAAGTATAGACTGTTACTAACAAAGGTATTATAGCAATATTATAGGCTAAATGTGGCGACAGAATAGCCTAGAACTTGGGCACGCCTAGCCTTTGCACTTGCGGTGATAACCAAAACTAATGTGAATCACGGACTATCCTACAACCAAAGAAAGTAAAGGAGATTATTTTTACCTGCGTTAGCCAAATAAAGGACGGGACTGCACCCTTCACAAACCATAAAAATTAAGTTCATTAGTTTTACAGTTGACAGTTCACTATAAGTCTACACAAACAATTCTGGTTTCCTTGCACTAGCCAGTTTTGTCGTAGCCTCTGTCTGTTGTATGGCCTACACAGCGCGCAAGCTTTGGTCAATTTCTGTAGGCTAACAAACAGTGCCACCTATAGGCCTGGGATATGAAGTAACGTGTTGAGTCGTGTTGAGATGGATCCGTTTGGACGCAAATATTCTTGATACGGTTCCAGGGAAGACGGAGGAAAAAAAGGTCGGTTTGGTACGTGTGGACTAGGCCTAAGATAACCATGGGTCTTTGACCAAGCATGTTTGTCACATTTCCAGATGATTAGAACCTTTTAATCATTGTTTTAACTGTAAATATAGGACTTTTCAACAAAGTAAAATTTAAATTTAGTGTATTGAAAAATGACTAGAAAATGTAGCCTCTGTGTGACTTTATTTTCATACCATAGTGAAAAAGAAAGTCATGAACTACTTCAGAAAGTTCACAGACACTCTGATTAACTTAAATACGTTTAAATTAGTTAGGACAATGCTTCTGTGAGGTTTTTTATACAAGATTTTTCATTTTGCTCAATAATTGTGAGCAACAGGTTATTTGTTAAAAATATTTATTTCTTTATGACATTATCCTTTTTCTCAGAATAAAATTGCTTCCCTTCAAGGCTGGATTTTTCCTCATTGTTTTCATTGTGGAATAAATCACCAAAAGAGGTGGCAGAATTCTGGAGTGTACTGTATATATATATATATATATATATTCCCAGAGGAGAAATACATGTACTCTAATATAAATGTGTGTGCATGACTGTAAACAGTTTATAAATAAATGCTTTGCAATAACAAAATGGACTCCAGAGAAAGACAGAAGGTGTCAACCTCATTTCTGTTTTAATTACCTGCAATTTATACACTTCTACCAGTAAACATTTTTTATAAGAGAAAATGAAAACAAATTTGGAGCTTGATGTGAGAAAAGGAGGACATGCATGCAATCATACACACACACACACACACACAGTGAGAGCATGAGAACACAATTTCCGTGAAAAACAAAAGACACCAACAGAGAACTGAGATTTCCACTCCTCCTTTTTGTGGGTACTACGTTCATGCACATTGGCCAAAGCAGAGAGTGGAGAGGGCTTCATTAAGTTCCAGCTCATCCCTCTCTCTCCTCCGTCTCTCTTTCTCACCCACCCCTACCCCACCTCACCCCCATCACATCTGAAGGACGCCAGACTGACCTTTGGCTGTTTACACTACGGGGACCGACACAAATGCCTCGTCTTACCGGCCGCTCAGTCGGTCAGAGTGTGTGTGTGTGTTTGTGTGTGTGTGTGTGGGGGGGGGGTGCTAAAAAAACACTCTCCCATCTGGACGCAGGCTCCTATGGCGGGATACGCGCTGCATGGCGATGACAAAGGTGCTCATTATTCTCTTTGAGTCTCAAGAGCAGCGGGCTGGCAGTTGCGCGAGCAGAATGCAAGCGCCCTCTCAGGAGTTTACACCACTACTGGGGGAGGTCCAACATTCTCCTTCTTCTTCTTCTTCTTCTTCTTCTTCTTCTTGTTCTTCTTCCTCTTCTTCCTCTTCTTCTTGTTACAGTGCATGAAAATGCACTGTACTGTTCTTCCTAGGCAACTTCAACAACTTCTTATTATTATTCCGCTTACCACTTTTTCCGTACGCTATTTCTCTTGAACAGTTTAACTTAGAAACTTCATTCAAACTTTGTAACGTAGGTATTCAAACGGACCAAGCTGCTATGTCTTTTCAACTTTGAAACTTTTATACTTTTTAAACTATTAAAGAAAAACTTTTTAAAAATCCCCATAGACTTAACATTGCCGATTGTGACATCATAATACGGCCGTTAAGCAATTAGAATCCTATGGCAGGTGTTCAGGCCACCTGCAGCCTCAGGGATACAATCTGGGTCAATTAAGACTACACATCCTATTCAACTGTTTCCTCTGCCCAAAACTGTTTCAAAATAAAAGTCCTCACTACAATAATCCACTGTTAAACAATGTAACCCATTAAACTACTGAACTTTTTACATTCAACTTTTAAACAGTCTACTTTTAAACTATGATTAAACTATCTATTAAACTAGCTGTCTATCAACAACTTTTAACTTGTCATCAACTATGTCAACACTTGTCATCAGCTATGACTCCTAACCACTGTAGCTAGTTAGCATGTTAGCATAGTTAGCATGTTAGCATGTTTAACAAAACTGCTAAAAATGATTAGCTAGGTTAGCTAAGTCACATGGTTAGCATTGTTAGCATTGTTAGCATAGTTAGCATAACTACTAAAAATGATTAGCTAGGTTAGCTAAGTCACATGGCTAGCATAGTTAGCATTGTTAGCATGCTAATTAGCATAGTTAGCATAACTACTAAAAATGATTAGCTAGGTTAGCTAAGTCACATGGTTAGCATGTTAGCATGCTAGTTAGCATGACTACTAAAAATGATTAGCTAGGTTAGCTAAGTCACATTGTTAACATGTTAGTTAGCATAGTTAGCATAACTGCTAAAAATGATTAGCTAGGTTAGCTAAGTAGCATGGTTAGCATAGCTAGCATAGTTAGCATGTTTATCAAAACTACTAGAAAACGTTAGCTAAGTTAGCTAAGTAAAATGGTTAGCATGTTAGCATTTCTAGCACTGCTATAAAACATTAGCTAAGTAGCATGGTTAGCATAGTTAAAAATCTTAGCATAACTGCTAGCAAACATCAGAGCCATTCCAACTTACAGTTATCGTCAAATATCTACCTATACACAGCCATTAAACTATTTGAATATCAACATTCATTAAACTTCCAGTCTGTCAACAACTTTTAAACTATTTACCTTCAACTTTTAAACGGTCTACTTTTAAACTATCATTAAACTATTTATTAAACTAGCTGTCTATCAACAACTTTTAAACTATCTACTGTCTATCAACAACTTTTAAACTATCTACATTCAGCTTTTAAACAGTCTACTTAACCATCTCTGTATTATCTGTTTTAACTATACATGATATTTTACATCACAACTTAAGCATTTTCATGCACTGGTAATTCCTTGGAATTGCATTTCTAGTTCTTCTTCTTCTTCTTCTTCTTCTTCTT
>NC_055974.1:6921073-6923573 GCF_018492685.1 Alosa sapidissima
ATTGAATATTAAACTAAACAATGTTTTATTTCACATATCAAAACTGTAATTCCTGTAATATTAATGTGCTGACAAATTTTTGTAAATTAAAGTGTTTACCTTTTCATAATGAGTTTATACCATTTTGGTTTTATTTTATCAAATGTATTTTTCAGTGTGAATATAAGGCAAACATGTTTCTCTCCCTTCCTCTCTCTCTCTCTCCCTTCCTCTCTCTCTCTCTTTCTTTCTCTGTTTCTAGTGGGAAGGAGGAGCACAAGGGCAGAACAGGGATGACAAGACAGAGGAGAGAGAAAGAGGAGGAAGAGCAAAGAAAAGGGAGGGGAGAGAGAGAGAGAGAATAAGGAAGCAAGAGATAGAGAGAGAGGGAGGGATAGGAAGAGACATATGGGGGAGGGAGAGAGAGAGGAAGAGGGAGGGAGAAAGAGATAGAATGAGGAAGGGAGAGATAGAGAGAGGAGGAAGACAGACATGGGGGAGGCAGAAAGAGGAGGAGGAAGAGTGAGAGAGAGAGAGGGAGAGAGAGAGAGGAAAGAGAGAGAGGGAGAGGGAGGGAGACAGCGAGGGGAGGAGGAGGAGGAGGAGGAAGAGAGGCTTGTGGCTGGGAAGGCTATTAGTAGAAGGCTATTAGTATTCATGGTGTGTAGCTCTCCAGTGAGGATTAATGGACTCTGATGCCTAATATCCTGGAGAACAATTAATTTGCCCACAGTTTTGTCATGGTTGAAAGTCAAATGCTGGAACAGATCGATGCGCACAGCCGCCAGTGGAAAGGAGCGAGCCCCTTCTGCCTGCCGCCGAATCTTAATTTCATCATCATCATTTTCCCCGCCTGCCACCCCCGACGAGCCTGTCCCTGACACACACACACACACACACACACACACACACACACACACACACACACACACTCACGTTTGCAGGAGCATATATAAATACAAGGGAGCACACACACACACACGCATACAAACCTGTCACTTACATGCACATGCACATGCACATGTGCTTGCATACACTTACATGCACACACACACACACACACACTAAGACACAAACACATATACACACAGACAGACACAAACATACACAAACCTGTCCCTGATCTAGCTCATATACATGCACAGACAGTGACTGAGAAGAGACCATCTCTGACATGCTTGAGAGAGTTGCAGTAGTGATGGCAGGCAGACTGCATACAAGGATACACACACACACACACACATGCGCACACACACACACACACACACACACACACGCCACCCCCCCCCCCCCCCCCACACACACACACACACACACAGACACATGCACCCACTCACACACACACAGTCACAGACAGGAAGACAAATACACATATCATTGACCAAAAACTGCTGTATGCACATAAACATACACAGCATCAACAATAAATGCAAATGGAAACACATTTGTGCCAAGTTAGAACCTGCAAAAGCAGACACCAGAGGAGCAAATCTGCATTCTCCCCAGAAAAGAGGAAAATCCAAGACACTATCTTACTATTGAAATAAGCCATTGCTGGAATAAACCTAATAAACCATATCTATAACACAGCAAGGGCTTCGATGGTGATAGTCCAGGTTGGATACTCAGTACATTAGAAATGAACAAGAGAAACCTACAGTAACAGTAGGAACAGATGTTAGTGGTGGAATTCAATGTATACACTGACATAAAACTTCAAACACTCTTACAAATGATGTGTCACGAAGACAAATATATTTGAGGAAGAGGAACATGCCAGCAAAATGCTACCTGTTTCTAAGACTCAACAGCCACAAAGAATGTGTAATGGATAACATATGGCCTAAACAGTAGGGCAATGGACTATCTTTTATGTACTACACTACCCACTTTATATGCTAGCATGAGTGATTAACTAGCAAGAATTAGAATGAATACATCATGGCTGAAATAATGCATTGAATACTTCAGGCTATTTGATTTGGACTAATAGGTTATTTACAAGTGTGTGTGTGTGTGTGTGTGTGTGTGTGTGTGTGTGTGTGTGTGTGTGTGTGTGTGTGTGTGTGTGTGTGTGTGTGTCTGTGTGTGTGTGAGAGAGAGAGAGAAAAATCTAATGGTATTGCATATAGGGATTGGGTGGGGTATTGGGAAAAACATATCGACAAATCATGATTATCATGATTATCAAATGATATCCTAGACACCAGCTTGACAATGCACACAGGACAACTATTTCAGCTGCTATTTCAACATGCCTGTCACTATACGCACTGACATCCCACCATCAAGAAGCGACTGCACATCTAAAAATACTTACCAGAAACAACATGAGAGAGAGAAGGAAGATAGAAGGGAGGAAATAATTAAATAAACGGAGCAAGCTCAGCCAAATCACATTAACAACACAATCAAACACGGGTAGCACCGTAGGCTATGCAGCGTTTCTCCTCCGTCACGCATCACGCGCGTGCTCTGTGTGTGTGTGTGTGTGTGTGTGTGTGTGTGTGTGTGTGTGTGT
>NC_055974.1:6931073-6933573 GCF_018492685.1 Alosa sapidissima
GTTCAATACTGCATGTTCAGGTGAATGCTATGAATGCATACGTACTGTCTGTACATGTTTAAGAACCCCATAGTGAAAGCCATCTCATGCCCGTCCCTCTCCTCTGACACACACACACACACACACACACACACACACACACGCGCACACGCCACACGCACACACACACACACACACACACACACACACACACACACACACGCGCACACACACACACACACGCACACACACACGCACACACACACGCACACAGGCAAGCTGGCTTCCCATCACTCTGCCGCCATCTCCTTCCCTCGGACGGCAAAATTAATTGGACTGCTGGGAGTTTTTGCTTGCCATTGTTTTATTATTTATATTAAAGTAGAGGAGAGTAAGCATTGCCTCCCTCTCTCTCTCTCTCTTTCAGTCCCTCTCTCTCTCCTCTCAATCTCTCTCTCTCAGTCTCTCCCCCCCCCTCTCTCTCTCCTCTCAGTCTATCTCTCTCTCTCTTTCAGAGCTGGGCTGGCCGTATGAATATTTGACGGATCATCTATTATTGATCTGAGGCAGGCTTCATCATTTATCGAGGGGAAATAATATGGTATACATTTCAATTCTGGCACGGCTGGTCTACATTTCAGCTTCACCCATGGGAGTTGTCACAGACAAAGCAGAGGGACTGAAGAGGTTTATACGGACTCTTCACGCATAACACACTCATACACATGTACATGTACATACGTGTACAGTGCACCAGCAAACACACACACACACACACACACACACACACACACACACACACACACACACACACACACACACACAAGCTCATGCAAACACATGGGCAGTCATACATTTGAGGCAGGGCTCAAAAAGAAATCCCTGTCGGTGAGAAACGCTATGGCAGAGCCAGACAGTAACGGAGTACATTTACTTGAGTACAGTACTTGAGTACAATTTTGAGGGATCTGTACTTTACATTTGAGAGGCAAATATTGTACTCTTTACTCCACTACATTTCTATCCATAACCGTGAGTATCCATTAAATTGATTGAGACAGCTTATCAGCAATCACCTTCAGCTTTCCGCCAAAGTCAACTCCATGGTCACATTTAGATAAGAGACGAAGCCTTAGACGAAACAATGAAGACGCAGCAGGTCCATCCCGGGAACGTGAGGCCCCACCTCGCCAGACTATTTCAATTTTCTGAACAAGTTAATGATAGTTTTCACTTCAAGTGTTTCAATTACAAAATAGTACAAAATAGTATTTTGCACTGTGATTGGTTGTCATGTTCTATTTGGACATAGGGAGCCAATAGAAGCCTCAATTTCCGGAATTCTCTGCCTCCTAATTTGAATTCTGCGCCACTAGTTGACTTGTGTGAATTTTATCTTGAACTAGTTTACTAGTATACATGTATGACCTCACTAGTTAACTAGTTTGGACAAATGATGCATCAACTAGTTAACTAGTGAGTCTGCTGCCATCACCTAGCTAGCTAGTAAGCCATTTATGGTTCACTAGTTAACTAGTGACATTGACCTACTCCAATAGTGAGGAGTTTTGCCATCACTAGTAAACATGTGCACATTTTTGGCTGTCACTAGTTAACTAGTGAGACCCAAAAGCCTTCAACTAGCTGACTGGTATGCTTTTTGGCCTTTACTAGTTAACTAATGGACATTTCTGGCTCTCACTAGTTAACTAGTGAAGCTAATATGTGTTCACTAGTTAACTAGTGGGCATTTATGCTGTCACTAGTTAACTAGTGTGCACAAACATGGCTCATTAGTTAACTATTTGACAAAAATGGCTTGCATGTTGGCCTGATATCAAGATATCAGAATAAATGCTCAAGCGGCTGGCCAAATTACATAGAAGTTAACAAGTGGGAATCTGACATTCAGTAGTCAGCTAGTAAACATTTTTGTACCTTACTTACACACAAAGGAGGACAGTGTCATGCCTCACAGGGATCAGAATTGTCTAGGTTGAGCAGGATAGAATAACCCTATACTGTATGTATCAGAGGGGGAAAGTGGAGAGTGAGAGAGAGAAAGAGTGGGAGCTGGAGGTAAAGTAGTATATAAATAAATAAATACATGTGTATGTATATATATATATATATATATATATATATATATATATATATATATATATATATATATATATTGAGGGGTTGAGGGGGTAAAAATGATTCTCCCTGTTTCTTAACCTTTTTAAAACAGTCTGCGCTGTTTGACTTGGCATGCACTTGTGTATAAACAAATGAACAGGACTCGGGAGATGCAGAGGGAGTAAAGTGGAGAAGGAGGAGAGAGGATGGAGAGGAGGAGGAGGAGGTGAGAGGGAGGAGGAGGAGGAGGTGAGAGGGAGGAGGAGGAGGAGGTGAGAGGGAGGAGGAGGAGGAGGAGGAGGAGGAGGTGAGAGGGAGGAGGAGGAGGAGGAGGTGAGAGGGAGGAGGAGGAGGAGGAGGTGAGAGGGAGGGAGGAGGAGGAGGAGGAGGTGAGAGGGAG
>NC_055974.1:6938573-6948573 GCF_018492685.1 Alosa sapidissima
AGAAGGCGGCCATTCGGGCTCCGTAGTTTGCCTCCTCTCTGGGCCCATTTGGGCGGGCGGGCGGCTGGTTTCTGGCCGGCGGAATCCGAGCGCTCTTGGCTCGGTCGGCCTGGGCTGCATCTGTGCCCAGCAGGAGCTCTCCAGCGCCTTCCATCAAACGCCACCGCGGGCGCTGGCATGCCAACGGACCTGCGCAGACGGCTCTCAGCTTTTTTTACTTCTGTGTGTGTGTTTGTGTGTGTGTGTGTGTGTGTGTGTGTGTGTGTGTGTGTGTGTGTGTGTGTGTGTGTGTGAGAGAGAGAGAGAGAGAGGGAGAGAGAGAGAGAGAAAGCTTGTGCTAACTTCTGTTTGTTCAAGAGAGTGAGAGGATGTATCATTTCAGGAATTTTTTTTTTTTTTTTCAGCTTTTGCTTGGGGTAAATCTTACCATGCACCAACATACAGAAATTAGATTTGTCAGCAACTATTCTGTTATGCATTAACTTTACCCAAAAGGGCACATGACTTGGTGTAACTAAAAGATTTATAAAACTGTAATAACAATGTAACAACATGGAACTCTAAATTTGCTCATCCTCTGTAGTTAAGTTTAATGAAATGGCAAATGTGATGACATGAGAAATTGCACTCACATGTGGACAAAGTCATCTAGTCCAAGCCTAACAGCCCTCACAAAGCCTCTAAACTTTAAATAAATAACAAATACTTGAGCTGAGGAAATATAAAGAGTAAAGGAAAAAAAGACGGAAGAACAAAGACAATGGAAAGTAGGATGAGCAGAAAAATGGGGGTCCCAGCTGCTTTTCAAATTAGGATGAAAGGCAAGAGAAAGAGAGAGGGAGAGAGAGAGAGAGAGCAGATGGAGAGGAAGAGACAAAAGTGAGGCAGACCACACTGTGCTGTGATGTCAGCTTGGTTTGTCTCTGTCTTTTTCTCCTCTCTTCTTCTCCACCAGTTGTGGTTTTCCTCCTTTGTGAACAATGTAGCGGCCGCAGTCTCCACACTCCACACACACAGCCCGTAGCCTGGGATCCGGAGGCCAGGCAGCCCGAGAGCGCTTTCCCATACGCCGGTGCACCGCCACATTTCACAGCCACGACTGATTTCATTAACACACTTAGCCTGAGCGCAACACCACTGCTTAGCATTTCTTCAGTGAGGGTGTCCAGGGTATTCTTCTGACGTAAAAGCGGACGAGATGGGATTCTACTATTCTCCACACCTGCAGCATATTCGCTTGCATGAGACTTGTGCTTCTCCGACTCGTGTTCCATGCCATGCAGTTACCTAAGACAGGAAAGGGAATTCTAGCATGTTAGCCTAGCACGGATGTAATACCAAGATGGATAGATCAATGGGAGAACATTCATATGGATGTTTCATCTAATAAGGTACCACTGTTCTTGAAGTATCTTGTCTCAGATAAAGGAATGTGTTTTAGCAGCAATTAAGGGACCAGCAGCAGACTTTTAAATGGTAAATGGTATCCTTTATTGCTTTTGGTACTGTAATAGAGTTCATTATGAAACCAAGTCTGCTATTGTCACCACTATTTCAGAAGGTAAAGTATTGAAGTGAATAGCTGCTATTTTTTTTTTTTTTAAGCAAGTATCTATACTGCATTTGTGCACATAACACACACACACACACACACACACACACACACACACACACACACACACACACACACACACACACACACACTTGCACTATTGCACATAAAAAGTATTTCTGCTAATTCCAAAAAGGGGGCCACAGATAGAGTGTGGAGGGGAAAAACCAGTGCAATAGTATTACCATTTCCTGTTTCTGTAGAGTCAGGGCCTTCTGGGAGAAGCCGGAGTGAAGTGCTGGCTTCCAGGGGCCGCAAATGGGCCAAGACACACGGAGGAGCACGGAGAAAAATAATATAACCAGTCTGCAGAGAAAACACGTTTCAATAAGACCTACACTGAGGATTCAAAGTGCCACAGGCTCTGCCAGTCTCAAAATAAATGAGGCAATGTCTGAAAAAAAAATATTACGGTGTGTGAGGTGATACTGTGTGTGTGTGTGTGTGTGTGTGTGTGTGTGTGTGTGTGTGTGTGCGTGCACGCATTTGTGTGTGTCTTTCCACTATATGTTTCAGTGTATTTATTTTAACTCCATGTGTCTGTTTGCTTCAGGTAGGTATGACTAAGACTTTTTTTGCACAGTCACCTGTCTGTTTCTCTCACTCTCTCACTCTCTCTCTCTCTCTCTCTCTCTCTTTGTGTGTGTGTGCTTTCCTTCTGGATACTTTTTGGGGAACTAGCTCACCATATGGTCTGCAAAATATCTATAGTGCCTCTCTGTTATTTTTTTATTGGAAAAATAAAACATTTGATATGCCCAGAGTATGTGCAGGGTATTGGTGGATTTCTATTTTGGTTTGTGAAAATATAAAAATCTGGACACACCATGAGAGAGCGCCGGCATCGTTTCCAGGCAAGGCCCCACGGCATTGCGAATAATCTTTGGAAATGTGTGAAATCAGAGACACTCGTCTTGCCGACGATGCCAGAAAGCAACTGCTTCTAATTAAACTTTAGTATCATTTTTAGAACTGCTCCCCACCAAGAAAACATTCTTTTAACATTGGGTCTTTGTAAAATGCGGTTTTTCTGCAATAAAAGCCCATGACCACAAAAAATATTGCCAAACAAAAAAAAATGTACAATAAAAACCATATTAAAAAGCTTTAGGAGGAGGGCGTTTCAGGGACCAAGAAGGATGTCGTGCACATAGTGCAATCAGGATAAAATCTCTGCAATGCTAACTGTGGGCTGAAGCAAAGGGGACATCTATCAAACTTCTCTCATTTAAATTTACTGCCCAATTAGGCAGCTGGCTCCCATCGTAGCAACATGGAGGGTGAATGAATTCCAAGCACAGTTGGTGTGAACCAATCAAATGGCAGTAAACAACCAAAACACAAGAAAGCTAAGGCAAAATAGGGAAGGCGTTTCAACTGTTTTTTTTTTTTTTCTTTCTTCTTCCTATTCTTGCAGCAACAGCAGTGCATCTGGCCCTCAAATGCTATTCAGAATGGGGCTGCAGAAGAGGGGTGGCTGGGCTTGCTCTGTGTGAGTGTGTGTGTGTGTGTGTGTGTGTGTGTGTGTGTGTGTGTGTGTGTGTGTGTTTGTGAATGTATGAATGTGTGTGTGGGTGGGTGGGTGAGTGGGGGTTGTGTGGGGTTGTATTCTTCTGAACCCTTGGGCAAAATGCCTCACCATCACTAGGATACACTGGATTCAAGGTTGGAAGTGCGTGTGCGGTGGAGAAGAGGGAGCGTGGGGCTATAGTTAAGCAAATAAACACCCTAATGGAGGAGACAAACATTTCGGGGACCAATAACCCACCCCCCCACCCAAACACACACTAACCCCTCACCGTATCCCTGTGCATCAGCCCACCCGGGAGAAGCCCTGTGACCACCCACCCCACCACACCCCCAGGCCCTCCCTCCCCGCTGCAGACTCCTCCATCCCCAGCATGAGAGGCTACTGACAGGCCCAGGCTCCAGGGCCTAAAGAAAACAAACTGGGCCCTGATTGTGAAAATACTGCAGCCGGAGGACTCCCGTTGCCCCGGCGCTTATCTCACACAAGGCCCGCTTTGTGTGTGCGCCCAGTAGGGTCCACCGCCTGGCCTGCAAAAGAACCCCCCCCCCCCATGCACATCGAACCCCTACCAACCCCCCAAATGGTCTGAACCCCAACTGCCACTGCAAAGACCCCCCCAAATTCCCCCTCCCCATCCTCACCCCACCGACCAGGTGGAGACTTTCAGGGCGCTGCCCCCCCCCCCCCCCCCCCCCCCCCCCCCCAGTGGGGTGTCCCTGTTTGTTTTAAGAGCAGAGCATCAGGAAATTGACCCGCAGCCCCCTGGTGATCAGGGGGGGCCAGAGCTGGTGAATTCCTCAACAATTAGGCCTCTATGGTTTTTAGATTATCTGTAACCCTGCCCGCAGTTCACTTTCCAAAAAAAAAAAAGAAGAAAAACACCAGCATTTCTCTTTGTCTTTGATAGGCCTGGGGATGGCTACTTGACATGTTAAATGGTTCAAATGTTTCAACCAAGGGGAAGGCCTGACGGCATGGAAAACATGGCCCAAAGCCGCTGACTTCATGAAAGAAACTCTTGAAATTGCTTTGGTGGGCCAATTTAACAGGTTTTTCCAGACAAAGAATCAACCATGAGAGACTGTCCAAAGTAAACTACCTTTGTGTAGATCTGATATTATATCTCCTGACTATCACAGGTGATGGCCATACACACTAGTGAGTATATGAGAATAGTAAAGTTGCACATCCAACAACATAAGTGTGCAAACACAATGACAAGACATCAATGTGTCTACGGTTTATGACAAGAGTTTATATGCGTAGTTATATCTGACTCCGCAAAAGACTCACAGTGCTAATTTGTGTTATTGTGTCTCAGCTTTAGGTGCTAAAAGGTTAATGTGGCTCTTTTCACATTTCCAGTAAAATGCAATAAAATATAATCAGTGCAAGGTTACAATAAGATAAGATGCTGGGAGAGTCATCAGCTGCGGTATCAGAGCAGTGCTTTGCTTCGTTTCGAGTCCAATCTGAACCTCTCTTCTCCTTCCCCTGGGAGCCTCCGAAATTGCCTCTCCCCTCCACAGAGAGAAAGAGCGAGCGCAATCGTTTAGTTTTGTCTGATGTGGAGCCAGACCTGACTGGCAGAACTCTAATGCATCATGCCTCAGCAAGAGCTCGCGTCCAGACCCTCCAACGCCATCTCGGTGCCTCTCAGCTGAAAACCTCTCCTTCCAGCCGGGAGTCCAGGGCCAAGTCTGATCTGCTTGCCCAAGAATGCCTTTTTTTGTCTTTGGATTCATTGTACGTCCTCTCAAAGGTTAGGGCTGATAAGCTTCTTCCAGAAATGTCTGTTCACTCCCAGATACTTGGATGGTGTCTTCTTAAGGGTTTATTAATTTAGATGGTTGTATCTGGGGGAGTCCCATGGCCCAGAGAATTTATACCTTGCGGCAGAGGTTATGTATTCCTTACGGGAAATAAGCGCAGTGAGAGTGACTGGAATGATATACTCAAATGGCATCATAACTACTCATAACTTAGGGCCTTGTATAAACATATTATAAAAACGGTAATGGTTGCCATGAAATTCATGCTTTTACAACTAATGACAATAAAAGTCATAAATAGCAACCCTGCACTTTAACTGGGGCTATTTTTTGCCATTTTGGTCTACCAGTGCGGCTATAGTTTTCAGTGGTGCTTGGATCACATGGAGTCACACTGTGTAGCATTGAACAGAGGGACCATCTGTACAATCCTACTAGTGACCTCCATTGAACAGATGCCATTGCCCTCATAATGTCAGAGGGCTTGAGGCACTCATACAGCTCTTTATCAAACCCATGAATGGTTGTAAGAAAATATAAATACAATGTTTAGATAGTGAATGTGGAAAAAATAATCTATATTTTCTAAGTTCACAAAGACACATTTTCCTTCGCATACATAAAACCACCAGTGAGCCCAGTCTTGTAACAAAGAGGAGAAGGGACTTTTGTAACCTCACTTTGTCCTCAATTTAGGCATTCTAACGTCAACCACACACACAGTAGCTCATAAACACACTGCTGGACAATTAAACTTATATTAGCCGCTAACAACCGGCTAATCCCTACTTTAATCAATGCCCCACGTGCTAAAAACTGAAGCAGACTGTCACAAAAGGAGAAAACGACTAGCGAAAGAATGAGAAAATTGATGGTTTCCACATGGCGGTCATGCCAGATACTCTGAACCCAAACAGGATGGTTTAAAGCATGCTATAGCAGGGCATGTTCAGTTGGAATTCATTAGTGTTTTTTTTTTTCAGTCTGCATGTCCCTGATAAAAAGAGAAGTGGGGGGTTAAAAAAGGGGAGAGAAGAGAAAGGAAAAGAAAAGAGTATTACCTCCTTTTTCCAGCACTCTGTGGTGCGTGTATGTTTGTGTGTGTAGGTGCGTGTGTGTGTCAGAGAAAGAGAAAGTGACAGAGAGAGCAAGAGAGAGAGCAAGAGAGAGAAAAAAGAGAGAGAGAGAGAGATCAGAGGAGCGTGGTCTTTATTGTCTTGGCCTTGACTCGTTGTTCTGTCGTCAGAACCAGCCTGTCTGGGTTGTGTGGGTTGCACGCCATGGCGGGTGAAAGCTGAAGCCAAGTTTGTGTCTGAGTGTGTTTTTTAACTTGACTTGAAGTGTATTTAGTAAATGGTGGCTTCAATCATCTCCACTTCCAGACGAAATATCAGAAGGATGAATCTCCCGCGAAGGCAGAAGGCAGAATGAAGGCAATACAAACTCATCTCAACTTAAAGTCCTTGCAAACACTTTTCAGTTGATTTGAAGACAAACTATTTTGAGGTGTATTTATTATGCCTTTGCTTCTATGCCTCATCCTCTTTGTTCATACGTGCATTTATCCTGCCAGTGTGCGTGTGTGTGTGTGTGTGTGTGTGTGTGTGTGTGTGTGTTGTCAGGTCCCATACACAAATTAAAAGCAACCCCTTACCCTAATTAGTTTAACAAGACAAGGCTTGCCAAAGATACCCTCTGACACTCTGAAAGGACGACACACAGGGGTCAAGCAGGCACCCTTTAAGTAGATGCAAGGTCGCAGGGGCACTGGGTGAAGCGTATGGCTGTCACATCCTAAGACAGCACACGTGCTTAACACACTCTCACTGTTGGCATAGACAGAGCAACAATAAACAAGCTAATAAACGGAAACAAACAGGACACAGATATGGGATTTCCGCTCCACTCACATCTGACCACCGGCTATTTGAGTCTTTCAGAAGTTCTGTGCGTGCTTTGTTTAGAAACTTTAGAAGACCATTCTTTAGCCTTTGGTCCATTCAGTTCTGTATATTCTTTTCCCAATCTCAACAAGCAGCAGAATAGCAACAGAATTGTGCGGCAGCAGGGGAATTCCATTACGCTTCTGCTAAGTTAGGCAGTCAGGGGGGTGCTTTGTTAGTGCTTCTCAGGAACAGGACGCTCGCAACGACAGAGAAAAGAAAGTCACTGAAGCGCATGGGCGGATTATGCCTTTATTAAACGTGCAAATATGAGAGACTTAAGTCTCGAGTTAAGTACATCGTCATGCGTCAATCCCTGACTAAAGAAAATACTGACATTGAAATGTTTTTTTTTTTTTCATATTTGCACAAATATGAGTCTCGGTGTGGTCTGTGCCGTTCTACTCATTGTTTGATCTGTTGAGAGGAAATGACTGCTGCAAATGTGTGAAATGACGTGGAACTGTTGGAGATTGTGCATGCTTGCCTCTGAACCCTGGCAGGTGTTGCTTGGGTGAGCCGCTCTCTGAGAATCGGAGATGAAAGCAGAGGAAGGGACACCAGGAGTCACGATGAGAGAGGAGGAGGAGGAGATAGAGGAGTGGAGGAGGAGAGAACAGGAAGACGGGAATAGAGGAGAAGAGGAGAGGAGAGGAAGAGGGTGGCAGCAGATTACACTCCCCAGCCTGTGTGTTTGGGTTAGGGCTTTGGCGGAGGAAATGGGATTAAGGACGCCAAAACACACACACACACACACACACACACACACACACACACACACACACACACACCCTACTGCTCTCAAAGTCTCTCAGTCTCTCTCTAACTCCCCCCCTCTCTCTCAACACACACACAAACACACATACCAGTGCACTCTGTTTCTCATGCAAACACACACACAGACCAGACACTCACACACACACACACACACACACACACACACACACACACACACACACACACATTGACACACGAGAGACAATTCACTCAGGCTAATAGGAGCCCACAGGATATAGGTCCATGATCCTCTATGGCACATTAAAGTCCAGTGCTCTTCAGTCTGTGCTGGTGATTGGATTACTGGCTGGTGAATTAGCTGTGATGAGGTGTGGGGGGCATGGGGTTCAATGCCAAACAAGCCAGCTCTCTCTCTCTCTGTCTGCCTCCCTATCTTTCTCTCTCTCCTCTCTCTTTCTACCTCTTTATCTGCCTCTCTGTCTCTCTCTCTCCTCTCTCTTTCTACCTATCTCTCTTTCTCTCTCTCTATCTGCCTCTCTCTCTCTCTCTCTCCTCTCTCTTTCTACCTCTTTATCTGCCTCTCTGTCTTTCTCTCTCTCTTCTCTCTTTCTACCTATCTCTCTTTCTCTCTCTCTATCTGCCTCTCTGTCTTTCTCTCTCTCTATCCCTCTGTCTTGCACACACAGACACAGTCTGTATTCACTGACAGGCACTAGATTAGCAATAGCTGGAAATGTATTAACTTATTAAGATGCTTACCCATATGTCAATCCTAATTAT
The DNA here is from genome assembly GCF_018492685.1 of Alosa sapidissima. Lineage (NCBI taxonomy): Eukaryota > Metazoa > Chordata > Actinopteri > Clupeiformes > Clupeidae > Alosa > Alosa sapidissima. Next base: position 6,946,950 of record NC_055974.1, read on the forward strand.
AAACTCTTACGCATATTTTTCAATAATCTATAATACAATATACAGAAGGTACCCAGTGAGAGTGAAATCTTGATGATATGCTTGCTTGGGTTTCATAATGCGTTAACAACGTCGTTAAAAACACCCATTTGGAGGAAATAACTGTACATGCAACATATATAATATAGATATATAGATAAAGCATACTGTGATATACATTAACAAATTAATGGCACATATAAAAATTCATGATGGCATGACCCTGCTCGACTGGCTGAATGGATAGCGAGTGTTAAGTGCGGTGTCAGCATGGCGAGCGTGCAGCAAGCAGAATGCTAGCCCGGCCCGCAGACTGCAAGACAGAGTGTGGCTCACCAGGCAGCCATTTTAATATGCACCAAAACGGAGCCGCAAACCTGCTAATTGCCGCCTCTCTGCCAATCAATCCGTAATTACTGCTATCCCGCCTGCCTTCGCCGGCAAATGGCTGCGCGGCTAATTTGAGAAGCAGTTTAAACAGCTGGAAAATAGCATCCTGTATCAGAATAGGAGGGCACAGGCATTCATGTGTGTGTTTGTGTGTCTACGTGTATGTGTGTGTGTGAGAGAGAGAGAGAGAGAGCGGAGAGAGAGAGAGAGAGAAACAGAAAGTGGATGCCTATTTTTTTTCAACATTTTAATAGGTAGGCACAGATATATTTGAAGACCATCTGTAATGATTGGATTTCTTTTTTATTCTGTTTCTATGTGCACTGTCTGCATGTGTGTGTGAGTGAGTGTGTGTGTGTGTGTGTGTGTCTCTGCATGCATTTGCATGTGTTCATGTCCTCAATTAGCAAATCTTTGCGAAAAATGCCCTAAGCCAAGGTTGTGGTCCACCGTGCAGGGTCCAACCTCAGGTGAAGAACACGCTGACAGTGAGACGCTCTCTCGTCCACCCCACCACCTGTCAGCTGACCACTCCACCTCCTCTCCACTCCCCTAGAGACGTGCCAGCCACCCCTCTCCGAGGGCGGAAAGTGTAAATGTGTGTGTGTGTGTGTGTGTGTGGTGGGGTGAGGGCAGGACAGGAAAGGTTAGTGATGGCAGAACGGTTTCTAAATCACACTCGTGGGCGAACATGTTTCATTATGATAATCATTATTGTCACTGCTGCAGCTCTTGGAAATGAGGCTGTTAAGATTTAGCGTAAGCAGGAAATCACAGGAGAGGAGAGAGGAGACACATAGCGGCACAGCAATGCGTCGCAAAGAATGTGTTCTGGTAAACGCCGGAGCTATTTACTGAAGATGATTTGGGGAGTATTACCAAGAACAACGTGTGTGTAATGGAATTTGCTGTTTGACATTATGAATTTGAATGAATTTGGTTCTAATAACACTGGCTGGATGACACTTGTACAGCAAGTAGACTTTCCAAGTTAGTTACAGTAATATTTAATTTCTTTTCTTACTCTCATACTTTGAATATAAGTATCTACCTCTTTTAAAGCCATAATATAAGAATTTGTATACCACTTGATGGTATACAATTCAATTTACTGGGTACCCATTTGTTGTGAAGGCTGTACCCAGTTGCATCATACAATACACAGGAGTCTTGGTTGTGCATCGGCAATGTCAGAGACAGAGTCAGAGTCCGTGTT